>NC_092063.1:2825000-2947500 GCF_039877785.1 Chaetodon trifascialis | reverse complement strand
AAAAGGTAAGATGTTAGATCATAACTGAATTAAAGGACAGGAAATAATTTCTTCTGGCAGTTCTCGTAGTTTGTCACCCTCCTGTGTCACCCTACCTGTGTAATCTTCCCTGTACCACGGTACCTGTGTTACCCTGCCTCTACCATCCTACCTGTGTCATCCTACATCTACCACCCTCTCTGTGTCAGCCTACCTGTGTCTCCCTCTCTGTGTCATCCTATCAGTGTCTTCCTCTCTGTGTCATCCTACCTGTGTCACCCTACCTGTGGCAGGCTGAGCAGCAGCGACAGCCCCCAGGCCAGCAGTATAAAGCTGTTCCAGCGCTGGGTGGCCCCGCTGCGGTGTGCCTGCAGGGGGCAGCAGATGGCGTAGTGCCGGTCCGCTGTCATGGCCACAATCATGTAGGAGGAGGCAAACATCCCGAGCACCTGCAGGTATTTCACCAGGCGACACAGGAAGTCCGGGCCAGGAAAGCGGCCCTTAGCGTCCCAGACCAGCTGGGGCAATACCTCAGAGAGGAAGAGTAGAGGGAGGAAGGGTGGAGTGAGATGCAGGAAAGGGTGTATATAGTGTGTCTGTATGTGTGCCTGTACGCGTGTGTGCTACCTGGAACAGCGCCACCATCAGGTCGGCCACACAGAGGTTGAGCATGAACTGGTGCAGCGGGTTGTGGAGTCGTCTCCGCCTTAGCAACACCACTAGCACCAGCCCGTTGCCGAGCAACGCCATCACCAAGATGACAGCCAGCACCACCACCTCTGCCACGGCCAGAAGGGCATCACGCTCCCAGTCTGTGACATTTGTACCCGCCGGGGTCACAGAGACCACTGACCAATTGATGGATGGATATGAGTCTGTTACCATGGAGACTGACATGTTGGCTGGGAGGGGAAGGAGAGACGAAGAAGAGGAGGAGATGAGGAGAAAAATGTCAAAGATGGACAAATAGAAATGTCTGAATAGAAAAGTTCAGCTCAATTATTATCCTGAGGGAAATTTGACTGCAGGCACTAAACAGGTACAAGTCAGTGGAACACATTGAAAACAATGAGCAGATATAATATATAATCAAAGACATAGAACTAATATAAAAGTAAACAAATAGATGTAAAATAAATAATGTACACGTATTAAAAATAAAAAAACAGCAGCAAGTCAAACAAGGAAACACAGCCTGTATAAAACAAGAACAATACTTCGTATTAATCCCGAACATGCTGACGTTTGCTGCGTTCAGTGTCTTAGTTTAGTGTGTTAGCATGCTGATATTAGCAGTAAACACAAAAAACAGCTGAGACTGATGGAAATGTCTTCAGGTGTTTGGTCATAAACCAAAGCGTTGGACAAATTCAACTGCAACTCTACAAGCACAAGAAGAAAGAGAGAAAAAGCAGTGTTGATCCTGATACACTGCGACAAAAACCAACCAATCAGATTTAAGCTTGCACTGAAATGAACGAGAAGTTTGCAGGTGGGCAGCTATGAATGAGTGACCTTTTTATTGAGAACTGCTTTGCGGTTGTTACACTAAAAAACCTGTGAAGGACCACATGACGTCTGACCGCAGTCGTGGAAAAAGTACTCAGGTGCATTACTGAAGTAAAAGTACCAATTCAACAATGCAAAAATACTCCATAACAAGGAAAAGGAAACACAAATGTTCAGAGTTTGAGATTTTCTCTCATCTCAACATCTGAAACATGACAAGGAGTCACAGGACAGCCACGCTGCAAACATACGATGGTCCTTGAGAATATGTTGCTGTAGATTAAACCAGCCAATAGTATATAAAGTACTTCAAATGAGCTTACACATCTACAGCAGTAAAATGCAAAATACACCTGAATGCAGCAGTGATATTAATCCACAAACAGCAGACAGAAAAACACTGACAGGGAGCACTTTACTGCAACATGAAGAAGAAGAAGAAGAAGAAGAAGAAGAAGAAGAAGAAGAAGAAGAAGACATTTTGCTGATAATACTTACATACTTTGAATGCAGGACTTTCACCTGTAGTGGAGTATTTTCATAGCGTGGTATTAGTACTTTTACTTAAGTAAAGGATCTGAATACTTCTTCCACCACTGCCAATAACTGTGTCCAATATCTGTCAAATAAATGTTGTAGAGAAGCAAAATGTTGCTCGAAGTACCTCAAATTTGTACTCAAGCATAGCACATGAGTAAATGAACTAGCTGACCCTTTTACTGGATTCCAATTAACAATTTACAGACATCTTTTCTCTGCGGTCCTCCATCATGTTGCCAGAAATGATCACAGGACGTATTGTGACATCGGCGAATATGAAACAGACATGAGCATCGTTCACTGCTCGGTTTGCTTATAATGACCATCTTCTCTGAATGTGTCCAGATGGCTGCATGTTTGCGGTCCAAGCTGGTGCCGCGCTGATTCCACCCGACATCTACTGGCTGAAAACATCCCACACACACGGCTAAGTTAGTGCGAGCGCACCGAACGCGGCGGGTCAAGCTTCCATGAGCACATTAATTGTGGAACAATGAAGCATGTTTACAGCAGTGCCTCACACACTTTTACAGTTCAACACACACAAACACACACACACAATCGCGGAGGCATGCAGAGAGGGCCCCTCATGAGGGGCTGTTTACTGTGTGCAGATTGGCACTTTCTAATAAGGTCACAGTTGTTTGACCAATCTGCAGCGATCAACATTACACACTAACTGACAGTCAGGGAGACGCAAACGACTGCACCTGCTGCAGCACCAGGAGGAAGCAGCACAGGTGGAAGGTCTCCATTTACCTCAGCGCTGTACTTTACTGTCTGACTCTCTCCATTTTACTTTATACTTCAGCTCCACCACAGCTCAGAGGGAAATGTGTACTTTCTTCTTTATCTGACAGCTGGAGCTACTTTGCACATTAAGTAGTAAATAATAGGAAATAAATATGATAAAATTTAAAATTTCTTACGAAAATATATCCCTAAAATGTTTGAACCTGTAAAACATTAATAAAACTGAATGTGATCGTTTGCTGCTCCTGTTTTTAGACTCAGTTGCAAACAGTCCAAAGTCAATATATTCAATGTTTTTCCTCATCAGCGTCACTGATTTCTGTAAATATCTGCTCATTGTGAATCTGATGCAGCAACACGTTTCACAGACTGGGAAAGATGTGAAACGCTCCAAAAACACCAGTTTGGATCATTCCACAGGTAAACAGGCTCACTGGTAACAGGTGAGAGGATCATGATTGGGTATGAAAGAGGCGTCACCACTTTGTGAACACATGACTGGATGAAGGAGATTACTGGATGAGCTCAGGAACACTTCAGAAAACTGTTGTCAGTGAACACAGTTTGATTGCAGATGATTGATTCTGTTTATGTTTTGAGTCCACACTTGTTTTGGAGGCAGGATTGTTAATTTCCACAGTAGAACTTGCAGTTCTGCAGTAGTAATATCAATACTGTCATACATATCATAATATATCAGTCACAGGAGACATTTTCTGCAGAACGAGTGCTTTTACTTTGATGCTTTAAGTTCAGTTTGCTGACAATACTTAATTTAAACAGAAGATCTGAGTGCTGTGCAGCAATAGGAGAAAGCTGCTGACAGTATCATCCATCTATATTAGCACAAAGCAGGCTTTCCAGTGCACTCAGCAGTCTGTAGATTAGTTTGTCTTGTCTTGAAAAATAGCCCTTCAGCTCTATTTCTGCTTCTAAACACATTGTTTATAAAATGATAAATCTGCGACGGTGAAAAGATCTGGTTTTTCTTTTCTTATATTTCCTCCTGGAATAAACCATTTTAATGGCACCGTGAGGACGTAAATATTTCAGTTTGAAGGTGGGAAACTTATTGCTTTCACAGCCATCCAGGGAGCCGGAGGACACGCTTTAAAAACACAATCCAGGTGCTAAAAACAGAGTCTGCTTCAGTCCATAAGGCTGACGGTCAGTTCGTCTGAGTCCCTGTTTGAATCAGAAAAGTTTGCTGACATCTTTTGGCTATGTTAATCCAATTACAACCCCGGACGCCTGCGGTCCAGCACTCCTTCCTCTTCTCGCAAAATAAAAAGCTAAAATCAAGCCCTCTCATTCCTCTCAGGGCATTTTCAACCACTCTTCAACAGTCTGACTCTCCCAAACGCTCCAAACATCCACCTGTAGCCTCCACAGCCACTTCTTCAGGTTTAAATCCCCCCAAACAGAGAGCAACATCAGGAGTCAAGCGCAAGCAGAGGACTTACCCACCTCGTCCTCGTCCTCAGCGTCCTGTGAAGCATCTGTAGGAGCCAGGACAACCTGATCTGCTGTTGCACACACAAGCCGCATCCATGCTGTGTGTGTGTGTGTGTGTGTGTGTGTGTGTGTGTGTGTGTGTGTGTGTGTGTGTGTGAGTGTGTGAGTGTGAGTTTTCCTCTTGCTTGTTACTCTGAGGGTGACCTCTGCCAGCTCACTGCTGACTCCTGTCTCCCCATCTCCTCCCTTCTCCCACTCTCCTCCCCCTCCTCTGGAACACACCCCTCCCTCTTCTCACCTTTCTTGGATTTGGTGAAAAGTGGGGGAAGAAGAAAGAGGGGCCACCCCGATGGGAAGCGGGCGCGTGGATCAAAGGACGCGCTGAACTAATGTCATTTCCCGCTGATTGTTTAGATATTAACCACGTTGCTGTTGGTCCCACTTTGATCCACATTGGGCGCAGAAGCGAAGTGCGCGCGAGGGCCGTGCAGCGGCAGATCAAATGAGATTTCTGCTATTAGAGCGATCAAAGAGCTTTGATACACACGCATTAAACTGATATGTGTACGTGTGATTCTGCATCAGCGGGTGGGGGAGAGGGCTGGGAGCAGATAGTGAGGAGAATCAGTGTCAGATGTTGTGACAGATGGGATGTGGAGAAGGCAGCAACGGGAGGAGAGCTGCCTTCTCTTTCTCACCCCCGCGCCCTGTTTTCTGCCCCCCCCCCCCCCCCGTCTCCTGCATTCCACCTCCCCGTCCCTCTTTCTTTCCCTCTCTGACGGCGCACTAATCTGCTCGCTTCCCCTCAATCGCTCCCTCATTTGGAGAAGCCTCTCATTATCGGGGGGCCCGCTGAGCGACCTTAAGCGCGCACAAAAACACGAGCGCACAGTCGCACACGGCTGCTCAGCCCGAGTCCTTCAGACTGTGATGTGATGGTGAAACAGATTTCTGGTGTCTGTGAAGTCGTTTCTGAGCGTCATTAAGTTTGGTCAGAGGGTTTTATTTAGTTGTCGGTGATGCAAACTGCAGCATAGATGTGTTTAAACAGCATCAGTTTAACTTAAAAGATCCTGCGTTTGAATCTTTGTAGTCAGCAAATCCCACGAAAAGTCCAGACGTCCACTCTGTGACTTCCTCAGTCTGTCTGTGGAGCATGCTGCTTCCTGCTGAAGAAATCTCCAAAAACAGGTCGTGGATATATAATCTCATTAAAAAAAAAAAAAAAGGCTAAATCATTTGCCAAAACAGCAGGTCACTGTGCTTCTTAGCAAACGTTACTCTAACAGGAGTAAATGGTGCACCTGTTCAGGGTGTTTTTATCTGTGGATTAATGTATTTTTGGTGCTTTAGTGAGTATTTGGGGCAGCAGGGTGGTGTATTTGGGATAGCAAACCCACAGTGGAAAAATACTCTGTTACAAGTAAAAGTTTCTCATTTATGTTGCTTAAGTAAAAGCACAAACTATTATTTCTTATTGTAAAGCATGGCCCGTTGGATGGGAGCAGAGCTGATTTTGATCACTTCATACTGAATTTTAATGGGTGTCTTGTGATTTTCCCACCAGGGATCAATTAAGTTTTATCTTAAACTATAACAAACAACATGATTTTGTGTTATTAAACAGAAAATGAGCACATGTAGTGCAGTAAAAAGAACATTTGCCTCTGAAATCTAGTTGTATAAAGTGGCATTAAGTGGAAATACTCAAGTAAAGTGCATCCAAACTGTACTGAAGTACATCACTTGATTAAATGTACTTAGTCAGCCCTCAGTTTTAACAGTTTAACAGCGGAGGTCAATGTCTATGGAGGAATAAGACACGTCAGGCTTCGGACAGTCCTCTTAGTTCTTCAATCAGTTTATTGTTGGCTTTAGTCTTTTTGTGAGGTTTGTATTACCAGATTTAATGTTAATGTTGTTTTATGTGAGCAGTGAAAACATCCCTGACTGGACTCTTCCTCGTCTCTGTCACCCCCTTCTGTCCTTTTATGTCTCGGCTGTCGGCTGCAAACCACAAAGCTTTTACAAAAACATGACGCATTAACCTGTAGAACTTATTTTAATGTCTTTGGATCTTTGAACAGGATTTGTACTTGATATTTTTATCTTTGAATGGATGATAATCCCACTCAGTTTTTATTTATGCTCCTTGTACTGACACACTGTGGGTTCCATCTTTGCATGAAAGGTGTGATACAACTAGTACGACTACTACAGGTACTCCTAAAGGAAAGAAGTTACTGGAGAGTGAGGTTTATTACAAAAGACACTGTGGCCCCCCTGTGGTCGAGACCAGTCAGTGCAGCTGACAGTACAGCTCTGAAGACAGGAGACTGACCTGAAGAGACATTCGCTTTATTTGAGGTAAACTTTGTCCAGTACATTCAGAAGCAGGACAAACGACAGCTGTGATTGGTTTAAAATAGGTTACATTTCAAATACATGAAGTGGTTTTACTAAATAAACATCAGTAGTGTTTCTTACATTTAACAGTATGATGAAAAAGTATAGATGCAAACAAAGTGCTCTAACAACCTCTAACAGTTTGGAGGCGAGGAGACAAACAATGTTAAGAAGAAAACTATTGCATAGACACACAAACTGTCTGTGTGCACACTTTCATTTCAGTATCACTATCAAACAACTCAGTTATTTTTATGAAATTGCATAGAAGAGAGGCACTCTCATAGACACATCTCCGCTGTGAGAGTTTGCATATTTCTGCTTGTTCTAGACGCTGAGTGTCCGGGGCCCGGTGCTCTGCACAGCGTTCATGACGGACTGCACCACTTCAGAGGTGGAGCCTTGGCCTCCCAGGTCGGCAGTGTGCAGCTGGAGAACAAAGGAGACGAAAAAAACGATGTGAGCTGAAGATTCTCTGTCGCACATCATCACTGGTGGAAGTCTGCACAGCAGAGATATGTTTATTCTATTCTATCTTGCATCTCGTGAGCGTACCCGGGTCTCAGTGACCGTGGAGAGGATGGCTCTGCGGATCATGCTGGCGTAGGCGTGCAGCCTCAGGTGGTCCAGCAGCAGGCAGGAGGCCAGCAGCATGGCCGTGGGGTTGGCCGTGTTGCGGTTAGCGATGCTCTTCCCGGTGTTCCTGGTGCCCTGCACATAGAAACAAGCGTGGAGTTCATACATATAAAAACGCTACTGCGGTGCTGACGTGCTCCTGCTCGACTCTAATTAGCTGCACTAATTAGTCTTTTTAGATCACGATGGATCAAACGACTGATGAGTGATGTGAAAAGTGTTGCACAAGGTGACAAACACACGGCCTCATCCACAGGGAGCTTCAGCGTCTTTAAGCTCACTGTTTTGGTTCACTTTCACCGCTCTCATCAGCGTCGTTTCCAGCTGCAGCTGGCAGGTTTGTCAGCATGAAAAGACTCAGATAAACTCACTGTTTTCTGCCTGCTCAGCACCAAAATGCAGACAGACAAAGTTAGTGAAGGCTGGTGAACGTAGTGGAGCATTTCTCAACTAAAGAGACATTTTCAAACCAGAACTTAAAGGAGAGTGAATGTCAGATTTACATTTGCCTGCTGAGCAGAATCACGGCTGAAACAAATGTTAATAGTGTTCTGTGTCTGCTAGAAGTGTGGATAAGGAGCTGTTTGCTAACACGCTAAAGTATCAGCTTTATAAAGTGCTGATTGTTGCGCTGCCCCCAGGGACAAGGAAAATCAGCGAATGCAGGTTTAAGATCAAAGTCTTTCCTGCTTTCCTTCATTATACGGTCTCTGTGTTTTCTGTTGTGGCGTTCTTTCCTCTCATGTCGCCTTTCATTCCTCACGCTCTTGTCTGGTGTGAATCCTCTCACCGTCTCAAACACGGCGTAGTCCTCTCCATAGTTGGCTCCAGGCACCAGGCCCGGCCCACCAACCAGCCCGGCACACACATTGCTCACGACGTTGCCGTACAGGTTGGGCATGACCATGACATCGAACTGCTGGGGCCTGGAAACCAGCTGACACACAAACACCATTTCAGAACATGCGTGCTTGAAGATACTGCAGGATCTGACTTTTCTGGGCTTGAAGGATTGTCAGCAGTGCTAGTTTGAATTGTTCAGGGAGAAGTTTAGAAAGTCTTTGTATTCTTAAACATGGTCCATGTCGGCATTCAGCCTTAAATGGGCAGTGTTGCAGCACAGGCCGTAGCTACCTGCATGGTGGTGTTGTCAACAATCATGCTGTCGAAGGTGATTTCAGGGTAACCGCTGGCAACCTCCTTGCAGCACTCCAGGAAGAGGCCGTCACCCAACTTCCTGCTCCAACAAACACACACATTAAGATGTGTCATAGAGAGAACAGAAAGAATAATAAAAAGCGTGCAGAGACATGCAGAGTCTGGCTCTTTGAGCCATCAGACACGGACATGATGTTAGCTTTGTGTACAGCAGTGACTCGTCTGCGTCCTTTAGCCCGAGCGGTCCTAAATGCGTAGTCAGCAATGCGTAAAGATTTGGTCTTTGTGATGATCTTCAGGCATTCGACAACGCCCGGCACGTTCTGCAGAGACAGCGAGACAAAGAGTGGACATACGTGGAGGTTGGACTTGTTCGGATGTTTTTGAGTGAAAGTGATTATGGACCACATAATGCGCGCGCGCGCACGCGCACACACACACACACACACACACACACACACACACACACACACACACACACACACACCTCGTGCTCCAGGCTGCTGTACTCTCCCTCGGTGTTCTCCCTGATGATCATGATGTCGATGTTTCTGTGGCGTGTCCTCACTCCTGGCAGAGACTGGCAGTGCATCACATTAGCATACAGGTCCAGGGTGGTGCTGCAGGGAGGGGGGACGGGAAGGAAGATGGAGACAGAAAGATGTAAAATGAGAACACAAAGACAGTCAGGACTGAGCACTTTAGCCTCTCTGCTGTGCAGCTGACACAGTGGTTGTTAAACAGCGGTGAAGTTTACATGAGGAAGATGAAAAGTGGTGAACGATGAGAGATGGCGGCTTACCGGAGCAGGTTGTTTCTGGACTTGTAGGATGGTGGCAAGTTGTGGTTGGTCTCAATGTTTCCTGGGTAGATGAATAAAATTACCCCTAAAGAACTAAAAACTGAGACAGGACAGCAGTAGACGTAGCAGAGCGTCCAGACTTTCTTTTTCAAAATGTTAAACATTACGAAACCCTCACCGCACGGGCCAACAGCAGACTGACTTTTTCAATTTATAGTAAAATGTCTAATCAGCTAATTTGGTTCAGACGTTCCTCTCAGAATTAAAGGACCAGTATGTAAGATTTGGTGACATCTAGTGGTGAGATTGCAGATTAGAACCAACTGAATCGCCTCGCCCTGCCTCTCCAAGCTCGTAGGAAAACCTAAACCTACGACCTTTTCATGTCATTCGACTCTAATGAAAACACACTTATGATTATCATTTTCCATTTCAGCCAATAGATCCCCAAAATCACACACACTGGACTTCTAGCTGCAATAGAATTGGTGATCCCTTAACTCTACTGCCATCATCACTGGTTTACAAATACACGTACCAATAACATTCCCATCAGCCTCAGTTGAACCTTGTGTTTAGTGCTAATTAGCATTTTCACTGAGACAATGTTAGCATGCTGATGTTAGCATTTAGCATTGCAGCAGAGCCTCGCAGAGCTGCTGTCATAGCTGTGGACTCTTTTAAAGTAATAAATACAGCTGCCAGTTTATTTGGTAGATTTAACTAAAGATCTGGTGCAATAAATACTTCAGAAATGTGAGAATGATTCAACTGCACGGTCACTTTGGAGGTTGCAGTTTGTGTTGCTGTTGAACTGTGTTGTATTACACAGACCAGTGTTTCTGCTACTTAGCCTACGCTCATTGATAAAAATGTTGTGGACAAATAATAGAAACTCCTGTCAGTACAGCGCAGTACAGTTCAACATCACCGCAAACTGCTGCCTCCAAAATCATCGCATATTTACAACAAAAACTGAACATTATAAGCTTCATGGAGGGAGGATTTACAGCAGAACTGTACCTAATAAACTGGTACCTACATGTATATTAGATGGAGGTTTTCTGACTCACGTGTACATTAACAGACTTCGTGGGTAGGAACATATTTCAGACACACACACTTACCTTTTAGTGCAACTCCATTGCGTCTGATCGCCATAATGGCATTATTGATGTCATCCTCTGAGGCCATCGAGGAGTCCACACTGACAACTTCAAAGTCCACTGGCACGCAGCAGAAGCTGACAGTGAAACCAGATGGAGACCACTTCAGAATGACAGAGCTGAGGCATTTAGTGACTGCGTGCGTCGGCCACTGACTTCACTCCAACGCTGTGTGTGTCTGTGTGTGTGCAAGATGTGTGAATTCTCACCGGAATAGTTCACGCACATGGTTGGCCAGCTCTGGTCCGATGCCATCTCCGGGAATCAGAGTCACGGTGTGCCTGCCTCCGTACCGCGCCGGTGGAGGCTGTGATGCATGAACGTACACAAACACTGACGGTCAAACTCCTCGCAGTGCAATCCAGTCGATGCATCCACTGCAGAACTACTGCGAAGCTCTAAGCTAGTGGACAGAGAACTGCAAGAATTACGCTAATAAGTTCTAACACCACTCATGCTACACCAGCGTCTGTGTGTGTTGAGCAGACATACTCACTATGTTCTGGCGTGGGTGGATGGAGGAAGGAGGGATTCAGAATGGAGAAGAGAAAACAGGGAAGTTAGTAGGCCAAAGAGGAGGGGGTAGACACACAGTGACCAGCAGCTTCCTGCCGGCATCTCAAGCACACTGGAGAGACAAAACAACACTGGTGCTCCTGTGGACATGTAGTAAAGACATGCTGACATGTTTGATCTTTGGAAGGAAGTCCCTGTGGGGTAGAACAGTGAGGCTCCGGGTGAGGAAGGTCATGAGGTAAACCTCGAGTGGGTGTGTTGACTGAGATCCCGAAGTGACAGTCACAGCTGAACAACTTACAGTGTAAGTGGATTTGTGTCTCTGACTGCATGCAGCTGAACCGTAAACCTGCAAATACAGAGAGAAGGTGGTTATCTGAGAAGATGCAAATTAATATAACATGATAAGCACAAGCCAACGCATCAAATCTACAGAATGTCATGATGGTAATCTGTGAGTTTAGTCAGTGTCAAGATTTGATTAATTACTGTCAGGAACAGAGAAAACGTTTTGGCTGTCAAAGTTAGTTTAGGGCATCGACTAACAATCCCATAATTGATTAATTTGCGGATTATTTTCTCAATTAATAGATTATTTGGTCTAGAAAATGACAGAAAAAGGTGTAAAATGCCCATCACAGAGCCCAAGCTGGCATATTCACACGGCCCAAAGCTCAAGAAACTCAGTTTCATAGACAACTAAGGAAATCAGTAAATACTCACATTTGAGGTGCTGGATCCAGAGGATTTGAGGCATTCTTCTTCATGACATTATTTCATTAAAATATTTAATTGATTATCCAAATTGTGGCAGACTAATTCTGTTCTGAACAAATTAATCAACCAAATTGATGAAGTGCCCTCTAAGGCGCCCACTTTGTGCTATTTTTTACCTTCAAGTATACTTAAGTGTATTCAAGTAGTCCTTGAGTACCACTTGAGAAATACTTGAGGATACTTGAAGTGTAAATAGTTGCTAAATTGGCACAGCTTTTTTTCAAACTTACACAGTATAACTGCATTATATCCTCAGTGTGCTGCAAATATGCTTCAAATGAAGTGAAATTAAAGTACACTTCAATGAAGCATGCTAGTAGTGTATTACCACAGACTTGAATATAAGTACGCCTTATCACTACTAATGTACGTTAGTAAACTTTTTACAAGTACACTTAAGAACAATCTATGATACACTTACAATAAACTACACTTTTATTAGTACTTTGAAATACCTCTAAGAATTAGTATATTCATTTTAAAGCATTTAAGTAGAACTTTATGCATTTTAAAGGTATATGTTTATGTTTATTGTATTTAAATCAAACATACTTTGTATTAAGCACAAAAAGTCAATGTGTACTGACTTTTCTATACTTAAATCAAATTTCTGGTCCACTAAAGTAAACTACTTTTGACCTGAGGGACATGAGTCCATCCTGTATTTGCTGTGTTAAAGGCCACATTAAACTTTCTACCTACAGCAAAAATACATTTTATGAGTTTTAAAGTTTTGCTGAGGAATTTCAGTCTCAAGTTTGTCCTCAGTCCTTCTCGGTGAGGAGGACAAGTTGTTAACTGGCAACCACTGGTGGAGGACGTACTGTTGTATTAATGTTTGAATAATTTATGACTGCGGGGAGAAGCTGAAGTGGACACGGACAGCATTATCTCGCTTGGGAGAAATAGAGGAATGTCGCTCAGCTGGCCTGGTAGTAATGTTTCTCTGCAGGGATTTCCAGTTGACATCAAGTTGACAGCAAACATGAGAGGTGCTGAAAGGACAGCGACGCTAACCAGGCTAGCTCCGTTAGCCAACTAACCAGCAGTTAATCCGCTTAGCCGCTCCCGTCGCCGTTCTGGCTAAATAACTAATAACGTTAAACCGCTTCAAATGTCAAAACAAAGTCTGTGCAACAGTTAACTGTCTGCTGGGGAACTCAGAGACTGCTCCTACCCTGGCCAACCGGTTGCTGAGCACGGACTTCAGGGCTCCGGACAGGGACCGCACAGAACGGGCCGTCATGGTTACTCTTCACGCGGATGGATGGACGACACGGGGGCGGGGGCGTGCTGCGCGCTCACCGCTAATCGCTCTCTCTCTCTCTCTCTCTCTCTCTCTCTTTCTCTCTCTCTCTCTCTCTTTCTTTCTCTCTCTCTCTCTCTCTCTCTCTCTCTCTCACACACACACACACACACACACACACACACACACACACACACACACACACACATCCACAAAGAGACTCTTATTCGTTTTTGTCCGAGAGGATGCGGAGACACACAAGCGGAGCTCAGTGAAGGTGCAGTCCTTCAAGCCCGTCGCCATGGCAACTCTAAGAGACAGTCTTGAGGGCCCGGTGGCCTAGTTAGCCAGTTTGTCCCCTGTGTTTCCCAAAGCACTTTTTCCTCCGAGGACACTGAACTGAACCACAGGGAGGCGACATACACACACAGATTAAACACGAACGGGACAGCGCCATTCTACCTGTTACACCACTCAGTCATTTTTCACCAAGTGACGGCAAATTCGTGTTTGGGTTTTAAAGTCGCTGCTTTTCATTGCTGACCGTCCCTACATCCCCGCTGAAGTATTTGTTAAGTACTTCTACAAGGCAGAGACTGCAGCATCAACCGCCGCCTACCGCAACAACAGTTAGCTGATGCTGTTACCAACATTTACATGCCGATATGACAGCATCTGGGTTGGGCAGCGGTCAAATAACGGCGTTTGTACTTGAATCACTTGTGGGCCACTTGGAGAAATTCTACTCTCCAGCTTTTTATCCCCGTTCAAGCGTCGGTATCCTTAAGCTGGTAGTTGGAGTTTTTACCTGTTTCTCACTGCAGCTTTTCTAGTTGGACGTGATGCGGTTATTAGACTACATTTCCCGGCTTCCCCGCGGCCGCGCCTCCTCCCTCCACTCCCTCCGCCTTCCCTCCCACTCCACTGGGCCGCGAGGAAGTCGCAAGATGGCTGATGTCGCTTGGAAGTAATGTTCCCCTCTGCAACATGAAGCCGTGAGTGTGGAAGAAAGCGAGGGAGGCACCATCGGGCTTTTATTTTTCTTTTCTTTTAGTTACTTTTCTTTTATTTCGTCAAACATCCATCTCATTCCGCGTCGTGTCCGCCCCGGACTTGTCTTCGGGAGTTGACGCGTCAAATCACGCCGGGGACCCTGCCAGCAGCTAACAGTTAGCCACACAGTTAGCAAATGTTCGTACAGCTAGACAGCCAGCCAGGCACACAGCTTGTTAATTTGTTTTAATTGATATTCTTACACCTGCGAACCAACAGGCTACTGCTACACACGTGCTGAAATCTGCCTGAGGTAGCGCAGAATAAATGTCAAATATTTTAGCTGTCAGATAGAAATAACGATTTTGCAAGCTGCTCGGTTTAACATCATGTCCGCGAACTGGCCATCCAGCCTGTGGGTTGCTAACTAATGCGCAGTATTGCATCTGTTTCATGTGCACAAACCAGCAGGGTAATTGTTTTGTAGGCATTTCTCAATAACATCCACCACCTTGCTGCATTTTCGTTAATTGCCGCCAACTAAGATTTTGAAGCTGGTTTGTTAAAGCCAAATTATGGGAGCAGGAAAAATGTTCAACTTTTTCTGGTTGTAGGTAGCTACACTGGCCTTGCTGGCATCTAACCAAAAATCCACAGGGATGGACACTAAACTGAGCACCCACGACCAAAACTGAGAAATTGGCATTTCAGGATCTCGGAATAAGTAACGTTGACTGACACACTCGTACAGCGGTGCATGGTGACTCATTTCACGGGTCCGTGTGACAGATAAGTTGTTTTGCTGGGTTAATTAAACTACAGTTAGTCACTACATCGCAGACCAGTTAGCTTGCCTGAAGTGCACAGCTAGCTACGGTCTCGCCCCACATCACATTACAAACACGGCGTACAGAACGTATTCAGAGCCCGCTCCCGGCCAGACACACAGGCTCAACAACACCGTCATGGGAGTGCAGGGTTTTCAAGAGTATCTAGAGAAGCGGTGTCCCGGGGCCGCAGTCCCGGTGGACCTCCTGAAGCTTGCCCGTACCGCGGCCCGCCAGCCCCCTCACCACCATCACCCACACCACCACCCACATCACCCCGGGCCCATGCCTCCCCCGCCCCCGCCTGCCAGGATCCTAATCGACGCTGACTCCGGCCTGCAGCGCCTCTACGGCGGCTACCAGACGGACTGGGTATGCGGGGGCGAGTGGAACGCCATGCTGGGCTACCTGGCTGCCCTGTCACAGGCGTGCCTGTACCAGGGTGGCCTGGAGCTGGTCGTGGTTTTCAACGGCACACTGGGGAAGGAGCGCTGGCCCGAGTGGGCGCGGCGAGCTCAGGGCCAGCGACAGACGGCGCAGCTGATAGTCAACCACGTCGGCAGCAAGGCCACCCCGCCTCCACGGGCATGGTTCCTGCCCCCGGCCTGCCTCAGCCACTGCGTGCGCCTTGCTATGTTCCGCTTCCGAGTGCGGGTGAGAAATGTGTGAAGTTGTTTTATTGTGGTCATATGGCGTGCCGTGCATTTGGCACTTGCCCTTTCTGCACGCCCATTTATTAGCTTACATCATCAGCGCTGTTTAACTCCTTCCAGTTGGAGCAAGTGTAAGTACCGGCCCTGAGCACTGAAGTGAGTCAATGTAGAGTTTTGCTGTTTATTGTCATACACAGACACAGACCTGATCTGACAAGCTGGCTGTTTATAGCAGCATAGATTTCTGCCTGTAGCCGGTGCCTGCAGCGGGCCTGCGCTGCTCTCCTGGATGTATTTGGGATGGTCTTCTGGGAGCAGGAACGTATTCAGTGCAACAGATTTTTTTTAGATATAAAGCAGCGGCTGCTGGCTAAACCAGTCCGTGCATCCTTATTCAAGAGGGGCTCGAACATTTATTGTACAACATGACCTAGTCTAGCCTATATATTACATAACATGAACTCCATGAACCTGTCATGCATTGTTGAACAACTGCTGAGTGGATAGACTATTTATAGGTCCCCAGTACCTGACAGTGGTACATTTGTAATGACTTAACGTGCATTTCAGTGGGTTGTGATTGAGAATATTTATCTCTGACACTGGCACAATAGTATTTGCTCTGATATAGCATATTGTAGTGTAATGTGAATGTACTATATCTGCCTTCCTCTACTATTATTAGCCTGCTATTTAGAATATTATAAGGTGAAATAAAAACTGTGTCATCTAACTCTGCAAAGCATATACTTTGGGGCAAAGAATAACTGAACACGGTTTGTTTGAAAAGGAAATGTGACTCATAACGCTATGTTGAAGGCCTGTCATGAATGCAGCTAAACTGCTTGATTGCCTCTCAGGGTTCCTCTTGTCAACTTTTGCCTGGCTGTCTCTTTTTTGCCTTTGATCTGCCTTCCCATCTGCTTGCATGCTAGTATTAAAAAGCACAGTGCCACAGTATATGAGAGGATACTTGTTAGAATAGAAAAATCCCACCCACATTACAGTATAACACGTTCTGATGCTCCTTGTTCATGTACAGCATCATTACTCACAGTTCCCATGTGTACTTAGTTGTTTTTCCCTACCTGTATCCTGAAAAACAGTCATATTTCTGCAGCTTTAAGTATCTCTCCTCTGCTTCAATTACGCTTATATTTAAGTCATTGCTTTCCCCCTCTGTGCAGCTATTGCTGTATGTGCTGTATGTTATTCTGATTGTTGAAATCTGTTATCAGTGTTATTGTCAGTGAGTGACACAAGAACCATGAAGCAGTTTTAACAAGTCTTTCATGAAAGAGATTCCTCATAATCAGCTTTGCCTTCTCTACCCCACATTGCATTCATTTGAAGACAGAGATTTGACTACCAGCCATTTAACTAGATTTTGAATAAAGTAACTGAAAGTAATTATTTAGTTTTCACACTGATTAATACTGACGTTGATTAACAAGATTAACGTAGCAATTCTGGCAGAATCGGGGAAACTCTCCTGCGCTCTGTGGCGTAACCGTGCGCCTCACCCACCAATTGCGTTCTGCATGAGTGTTCTCTGAAGCAATTATGCTTCCCTAGATCCTGCTGTCCACATCTCCACCATTGATTTGGAACCGAGTGGCGCAGCACAAATTTTCTACATTAGTGTTTTTGCAAGCAAACTGTTTAGAATAGTATCATTGTGGGCTTTGGAGCTTAGGTATTTGTTGGTATATAAAGTGAAGTGTCATTTCCACTGGCTGTTTGGGATCTCTGTCTTCATGTATATAGTATGCGGCAGTGACTGCTAGCACAGCAGCTGGTCAGTTTCACGGATGCCAGTCCATCTTTATGTCGTAATAATTAATCTGCAGATTATTCTCTTGATTAATTGATTCATTTTTTGATAAAGTTGGACATTTTTACTATAAAAATGACTTATTTAGCAGTAGCAGTTTAATTTAAGATTTAGATTCATTTTCTGTAGCTAAACTAATCTGCTAGTCAGGTAGTCGTCATAGCTCTAAACTGCTGTGCTTCTTTTACTGGAAGAATGACAGAAAAGACTTAAAATCTGACAGTGGCTATCCAGGAAGGTCTCTGCAGAATGTAAACGTTTTCAAAAGGAGGTGCCATGTTTGAAATTCCATTCAGAGTTTGTGTTTTCAGGACACAGCAGTCTGAGTTTGTCCACTCTGCTTCGACAGGTTGTACAGACTCTGGAGGACCACCACCAGGAAGTGCTGTCTCTCTACAGAGACTTTGGATTCGCTGGCCTGATTGCTCAGGATTCTGAGTTTGCCCTCTGCAACGTACCCGCCTACTTCTCCTCACACGCGCTCAAACTGAGCTGGAACGGCAAGAACCTGACCACACACCAGTATCTGCTGTCTGAGGCCGCCAGGCAGCTCGGGCTCAAGACACAGCACCTGCCATGCTTTGCTGCTCTGCTGGGTAAGGAGCGGCACTCCCGCATACGTCAGCCTGCACACACAAATACACAAAATCAAACCTGCATCCCACATTTCTCTTTGACGCTCTGTCGCTGAAACACACGCCTCTACCTGTGAGTTGTATTTTTGGCAGCGCTCTTTGTCTGACGTCCTTGTTCATTGACACAGCAAACATTTGAAAGAGCTTCTCTCTTGCAGGAAATCATATTCTGCCTGATGAGGACCTGGCTGCCTTCCACTGGAGTCTGCTGGGACCAGAACACCCACTAGCTTCTCTCAAGGTACCGTATGTTTCTAAGTCTAAAGTCTGCAAACCACAGCTTACTCTGAGAAAACACTAGCTGTAATATTCATGTAATACTGCAATAAGTCAACTAATAACATGTGAGCCATGATTTACCTCAGATGTTAACAGAATCAGATATTATAATTGTTAGAGAAAAGCTTCCCGATTCTGTGATTTTTCTCTCATTTACTTGTTAATTTGCTGTTGCTAGCTGCTCCTCTTTCACAATAAAAGCCTCTCAGTGATTTGGGGTCATAATGCTTTACCTTTCCCATCAATATAAGGCTTTTATTGTGAAACATCTGCAGGAAATGTTGACTATTTGGTTATGTCAAAATATACTGCAAATGCTTTCTTCTTTAATTGGTATCATCTTTGTAAATGGAACAAAGCCAAACTCTGTAACAGGCCATCATCTTGTAATTTGAGGAGCTCGGTCCATTTGTTGGGCACTAAAGCTTTTTAAAAACTAGCAAACATCCAGTCCTGCCTTTTTATCTGTCATCTATCTCATCTGATCTTTGAGTTGACTTTCTCTTTTAACATCTTGCGACCATATTGGAAATAAGTGTTTTCACTTTAATCTACTATCCTTTGGAAGTCTTAATGAATTTTTTTTGTCTGGTGATCCATAAATTAATGAATCTAGTCACATAGCTGTATAATAAGTAGTTATACATTTTTTTACAATAAAATGCTAAATAATACAGATGAATATGTTCATGCGCCTCTTTCATGGTATTACTCGTCACCCAACCAGGTGCATGTGGATTAAAACCTTTGTGCTGTTGCTGTCTCAGGTGCGAGCCCACCAGTTGGTGCTGCCGCCCTGTGAGGTGGTGATCAAGGCCGTCTCAGAGTACGTCTCCTCCATCAAAGACCTGGGAAACCTCGACACCATTGCCAGAGATGTCTTCAAACAGTCACAGGTAGGCCATATGGACGCCGCCCTTTTTCAGTCATTATCACTGCTTTGGTCAACCGCTTTGTTTAGTTTAATTTGAGGGGAGAAAAAATTAAATGTAGTGTAAATGAACATTTCAAAATGTGAAAAAAATGCTTTGATGCTGGATAATGAACATGCTCGTCATTAATTTCTGACCTTAAAGACCAACTGTTGCTGATGGTTAAACAGGTCATTTCTGCTGACACAACACCCGAGTCAGCAGGTCCACTTCTTCACACGTTAGTGCGAAACCACAGCCTGACAACACACCTTATAGAAATCCATGCGCTTACCAGAAATATGGAGTTTCAGTTCACCAGAGGAAGCTGCTGCAGTGTTTCTAGTGTTGACTACACATAAAAGACACATCTGCAAATTTCTAATCTTGGTCATGTTGAGTTCAGTAGCATCTTATCAAATCTGCTTCCTTATCCCTTTCAAATCTATTTATATACCGTATGTCTTTTCACAGCTCTGTGACATCCGTTGACCCTGTCTTGTCTCATTTGTCCTCTTGCTAAGCTGTGCTTCATTTGGTGGCTGAACTAAAACTGCTGTAATGACTAAAACAGCCATTGAAACACATGAAGCAATTATTTTGTTAGTCTTTTGGTTAATTTACAGAGAATTAGATAACATTGGGTTTTATAATTGTTTCATCTGTTGTTAATTTGGTAGTTTTCAGAGCAAAAATGCTAAAAATTCAGATGTTCCAGCTTCTCTTATGTGAAGATTTTGAGCTTTTGTCATGTGTGACAGTAAACTGAATATCTTTTTGGATGTTGGACTGAAATTTGAGGATGGATTTAGTCATTTTAACTCTTCATCATTTAGCCAACATCAACAAAATAAATCACTGCTTGAGCTGAGGAATTACTCAGGGAATTACTCAGCAATTACTCAGCACTTTTCACTGTCATAATCCCAGCATGATACTGAGTAAACACAACGCTTTGTTTCCTCCCTTCCAGTCTCGTATGGAGGACAAAGTGGAGCGATTCAAGAAAGCGGTGGAGTATTTCTCAGCTGCCTCCAAACCACGCTCGCCCAACATGGGGCCCTCCTCCTTCATCTGTGAGTCGTAAACTGCTCAGGAACCAAGTTTAGAGAATAGAGCCAATAGTCTGCATCATTATGTAATCGTTTTTGGCTTACTAAATATGCATTTATGGAAAAAAAAGGTAATTTCTTTTTCCTGTCTCTCCCTGCTTAGTACCTGGGTTTGGACCCAATCCATTTGGGGGACCACCTGGCCACATGGGACCGATGCAGCCTGGAAAGAATCAGGTAGATCCCTTATCTTGGTAATCCTCCGTCCTCTTTGAAGTGGCTGTAATTTGTTCTGTGCTCTGCATGAATCTACATGTAGTGGAGTGGATTAAGTTTTTGGCTCTTTGAAATCCCGTTGTGGCATGTGCTCATTTAGGGGAAAAACTGGCTAAGGGAGGAGGGCGCAGTCCTTTCCATCCCAAATCCCCCCACCAGCTTTGATTAGATGGTTCTAGTTGGATCTGAAATAAAATAGGACAGTACAAGTTCCCATCCCTGAGACGTCGCCTCTGCCTCCCTCTCCTCTCTCTTTCCTGGGCTCCTTCTTTTCTTGTCTGCTCCCATGCTTCTTTTCTCCCTTTCCCATTTTCTGTGTTTCTTCCTCTCCTCTCCTCTCCTCTCCTCTCCTCTCCTCTCCTCTCCTCTCCTCTCCTCTCCTCTCCTCTCTGTCCATCACAGTTCCCTCCTCCCCAGGTTCCGGGGTTAAAGCCACCCTATCCAAATGCTCCATATGGACCTGGCTCCACCCCTCTGTTCCAGAACCCACCGCCACCATCCCAAGACTGCAACGATTCACTGACGAGCAAGATGGGCTTCTCTGATTGGTCGGCTCCATATGATTCCACTCAGGGGGGAAGTCGATTACCCAATCATCACACCAGCACTCAGTCTGGTCCCTCTCCGTCTCCTTCCTCATCATCAGATGGAGATGAACCCAACGACAGCAACGCAAAGTAAGACGCGCAGCCGTGTTTACCTTTACAGCCAAACTGTTTGCTGCCTAATTAGAGTTGAGTGAGAAGAGAGACTTTGGCATTTTAGGTGGAGCAAAGCACTTCACGCAACACATGTTTTGACTAATCATAAGGAGAGCTTAGCTTTCACGGTATGTAGGCAGCTGGCACTTAACAACAGTAATGTCCATGAGGAAGACATAATCGACGTCTTTCACTCAAAGAGGTGGCGGTCAGCTGGTTGGTCCACTTGTTTCTTAAAGTCTGTGTGTCTTGGAAACTAATTTTATTTTTAGAATTCCACATTTTGTTGTTGTGGCTTCAACGCTGTGGTCTGCTTTGTTACCAGCAGAACAGAAAGCTCTGGAATATGAGAGAGAACTCAATTTTAGGCCATCTGTTGTCTAAATGTGATGTCAGTTTAACATGTTGGTGTCACGTCTGAAGCCCCTTAATGTAAGTCACAGTCATTTTAAGACTGCAGCTGAACAAGGTAAAATACACAGAAAGAAATGCTGCAGTGACTAATCGATGAGTCGATCAACAGAAAAATAATAATTTGAGTCACTCTCTGGTAAGGCTTGACCAACATGTTAACCCACTCTCTCTGAGACCAACATGAAGGCAGCCATTGCTAGCGTCTCAGGCTAACACATCTGTTATCGCTCCTCTCTCTTATTAGCAAGAAGTGACACAAAATATTCCAGTAGCAGCTTTTTTAGCCGACACTGACTCATCTCAGAACCAGTCGGCTGTTGTCAGATGACGATTTAGCCAGTAAGGGCAATGGCCAATGTTTGGAGCTTTTGGTGTAGAAAGCAGATATCCAGATAAGGTATAAGGGACATTCATGCCAAGACTTCCTCTTAAGTGCATTGGTCATTGTTTACAGTCCGATCAGCAACTTATTTTCCCGTCCCGTCGACATTCTGACTGATCTCTACAAACAGATATCTGCATATAAGAGATGAGTTATGAGATTGAATTTTGGCCAATGTGTTCGCCTCCTTTGCTCTCCTCACGGACTCAAACGTGATTGGTTGATACTATTTGAATGAAAAGCAGAAACCAGAATGCTTCAGATACCAAACTCTTGCATTTGCAGATATCTGTTTATATATTAGACGCTGACCGTCACTTTCACCTGACGTTTCACAACGTCAAACGCCGGCAGCAGCAGGTCATATCGGTTGGTACTAAGGGGGGGAGGGTGAGGGAAGACCTCCCCTCTGTAACTCTGTAGTTTCTCCAGCAGAGTGATCACTCCTCTCAGTCAGGTCTCAGGAGTCACATTCTCCCAGTGAAGCTTTCATTCATATCACACTAGTTACTTCAGCTTGTAAATGTAGTATTTTTTAACAAGGATCATGTAGCTTGTAAAAATTGGGTGCCAAATTTAAAAGGCTGCACCAGTTACTTTAATGTGTCGGGTATATTTAATCAGCATTTAGATAAATATAAGGATCAGATTGGACTCCCTAAAGCCAGTGGAACATCGGATGAGCCCTTTGCAAAATGCAGTGCATCCGTAGCATCTCTGTATCACGTGCACTTGTTGACTGAGTGATTTTTTTGTCAACAAGCTTAGGGTGTAAAGTAGCCCAGCTACAGCTTAGAGATTCAGGGATTACCGCTGAGGAGGAGGATGGTGCAGCAGGGAAAACCATCTACTAAGGAGGATACACGTGATTTTGGAATTTTTGTCTCCTCATGTTTTCTTGACCATCGGTCTTCCAGATCTAAGGTTTAAGATAGGGACACTTTGGACTTGTTGTGGGTGTGTTCAGTCCCTGAGAGGCTTGTGCTACCGCTAATTTCCAGCCATTGAAATAATGTGCGCTGTGCTAAAGGAAATGTTTTCTCTGCAGACATTTTAACATTGTACACATGCACACATGAACTGAACCTTCCCCTCAACCCTCTCTCTCAGCCATTTGACGGACAAGCCCTCTCGGTGGGAGGACCCTGCTGGAAGGGGGGGCTCGGCCTCTGGAGACGGTTCCCAAGGCAACGGGAGTGGGTCAAACATTCCGTCACTGTTGTCTATGGCGACGCGGAGTCACATGGACATAACCACACCCCCTCTGCCTCAGGTGTGTGTCCGTGAGACATTTAAAAAACAGAAACTTCAAACCGAATGGCACGCCCCAGTCAGAGGCCGCGTGTAAAAGCCTTTTGTCACCATGTTTCCTGTTGGTTCATTCAGGTCAGTGCTGAGGTTCTTCGTGTGGCTGAGCACAGACACAGGAGAGGACTGATGTACCCCCAGATTTTCCACATATTGACCAAGGTAAACTTTTTCTCAGATGACGTCCGTGTTTTATTTATTCTTTCATTTGTCTTTGCACGGCCCTTAAATCGTCTTATTCAGGTGAACAAGGCTTATAAAAATGGCGATGTAGGTAATATACTGCACCAACCATGTCAGAGCTTTCAGTCCTGCCTTCATTCGCTCTTCCTATCACATTTGTCCTTACTGTCATCTTCCCACTGTGCACCCCAGGGAGAGATGAAGATGCCAGTGTGTATAGAGGATGAGTGTAACTCTGAGCTGCCTCCCGCCTCCCTGCTGTTCCGTGCTGCCAGACAGTATGCATACGGCGTCCTCTTCAGTCTGGCTGAAACACACCGTCGCCTCGAGAGGCTCGCTCTCCGCAAGAGGGCTCCCCTGGAAGGTAGGTCCTGGGACTGGGGAGATGGAGTCCATAGATGAGGGCAGCAGTGATGTCATATGTGTTTGGGAATCCAGCCAAAGGTTGAAGTTTTCCACAGATTTACAACATGGAGATAACTAACTGTATGTTTTTCCCTTCGTCGAGGTTGATGAAGCTGCGTTAGAATGAGGTTCAAATTCACATCTTCCCACTTGAGCTCTGGAATATTGTCTTCTGGGCATCCAGTTAACTCCAGCTAACTGTTGTGGCCTAATTTTTGAGCAAAAGCTTTGATTATTTTGTCACATAAACCTCGGGTATAGAGATATTGAATCTATGGTAATTGTTAACTGTACGTGCTGCTGCCTGAACGTCTGACTCGTCGAGCTGAGCTCTTAGCTGGCAGGAGAGATGCTGTGTGGTGCACGAGGATTTTATAGCTGAACTGGAAGCAGGACTCACTCGTGTTAAGCTGTCAGAGAAGGTAAAACATGAGATTCATGGAGACTGTCAGAGAAGTTTAGTGTGGAGCTGAACTGACACTAACTGTGCAGGCGTAAAAGCACAAAGCACAAGACAAATGGAATATATGGAAGATGAACCGCTTCCTCTCAGTGGATTGGTTGCTGGCTTTGATCAGCCTTAATATATTGCATTGATTGGATCATGTAGATGCTGGGTGATTTTTCTGGTTATCACAGTGTCTCGAAGCCTCATTGCCTCCACCAAGCCTTCATGTTGTACATGCTCAGTTTCTCCAGTTGGATTCTCGCTGGCTCACCGCACCAGTAAAATGTGTTGACGGTCACTAACGTCTTTTTCTTGCCTTTTTGTTTTCTCTCTCTCTTCCCTTTACGCATGAGAGGTGGATTTGTTGTGGTTATGTATCTGCTGACTTGTCAGACAACTAGTTGAGGAAGGGGCCACTTCTTAAAAAAATAGTTTGCAGCTTCTCTGAAGACTTCCCACGGGCGACATTTTGACTTGCCAAACAGAGATGCAGATTCTAACATTAACAATGGCTCTATTCCATTTCGGTGTACCAGCTGCAGGGCCCTGGCATGGTGTGTGCTGACATGTCTAAATGACTGACATGACTTACTTACCATTAGAATTGAACATTGATATATTCTAATATTATTATTGTTCTATTTTTAAAAATATCAACATATATCATGTGAAACACCAGGAGGAGTTTGTTGGCTGGTTTGGCTGTTTGCTTTAAAGACATATCAATAAATGCACAATACAATAAAGACTTATCACAAAAGAAGGCAAAACCTTACATCATCAATCATCTGATCCACTTCCTCAATTCATGTGTGGTCATTGTTGCTGTGTCATTCATTTTTTACTCCATCCACGAGACCTGATCCACCCTGAGAGGTAGTGAGACGGCACCTAGACACGGCGAGAGAGGTGTCCCCTGGTTTATCAACATGCAGCGTAGTGAGGATACAGCCATTTCACATGAGGCGTATCTAACACGGATGTACGGATGTGCATGAAACTGTCTTTGGAACTGTTCATACGTGTCAGCCGTCACTCCGTTAGCAGAGAATCCAATGTTCCTTCCCTCTGAAATATAACAGCCCACATTTTTATACCACCATACGTCTCTTGCCTCTGTGTGACAGTTCCTCCAGTGATTGTCAAAGAATGGAGCAGCGGTAAAGCCAAGTCAGCCCTGACTCCAGAGCTGGTTCCGGCCCTGTGTTTCCGGGAGTGGACCTGCCCCAACCTGCGACGGCTGTGGTTGGGTCGTGCCAGTGAGGACCGCTCCAGGAGAACCAGGGCCTTCCTGGCCTGCCTACGCTCTGACTGCCCAGCCCTCCTCAACCCAGCACAGGTCCCACAGCATCTGCTGCTCATGTGCTGCGTGCTCAGGTATGACGGTGCACTGCTCCACTGCTGGTTGAGTTTTAGTCAGATAAGCATTGTGTACGACTCTGAGGGAGCAAAGGCTGTAACTGTGGCCTTGTGGCTGTGTGTGATATGGATGGTCGGGGGACAATGGGAGAGAATGACTGACCACCCCTCAGTGTAGCATGCACAGCGTCGTAGAGCTGGCAGTCAGAGCTAACCTCCATGAGAAGCTACTGTCAGACTCTCTGAAGCTTCCTCACTCGAAGTGCATTCGTGGCCCTTTGAGAGAGTCACTGTGTGGGTACCGGTGTTGTTGTTTTTAGCTCAGTTAACATCATCCACTTTAGTTCAGTGCTCTGTTCTGAAGTGAGCTTTGTTTCCCTTCTCTCTCAGGTATATGATGCAGTGGCCTGGGGGAAGGATCCTCCAGAGACATGAGCTAGATGCCTTTCTGGCTCAGGCTGTTTCCAGCCAGCTCTACGAACCCGACCAGCTACAGGAGCTCAAGGTAAGCCCTCACTTCCTCACTGTCAGAGCATCGTTCATCAGGGTTTTTCCACAAATGTTTCTGCACACAGTTCTCAGTTTTTTTTCTAGTCCCCTTGTTTTTTCTGCTTCTGCTTTGTTTTGGTTGATTAATGGCTAATGTGGAAACTCAGCAGTACAGCTGCCGGATATAAGACTCTTACTGCGCCCCTTTTTGGTGTTACAAGCAAATTTCTTTCATTAAGAAGCGACGACAGGTTGCACGCATCATATGTGCCTACATGCCATGCGTCCAGGACGTCACGACTCACAGCTCTACGACTCGTTTCTGCTTGCACTTTAAACATGCTGTAATTTTACATTTGTGTGTTTTGTGTCTGTCAGGTGGAGAAGGTGGATGCCCGTGGCGTACAGCTGGCTTCCCTCTTTATGGCCGGCGTTGACACAGCACTGTTCATCAATGATGTGTGTGGCCAGCCGTTGCCATGGGAACACTGCTGTCCCTGGGGCTTTTTTGACGGCAAACTGTTCCAGAGCAAACTGGCCCGGGCCGCCCGCGACCGGGCCGCCCTGCTGGACATGTGCGAGGGGCAGGTACGAACCTGAGCGTGCTTGTGCATGTGAGCCTGAGCAGGGCCTCTCAAAGTCCAGACCTCGGTCCACATCTGGACGGAGAAGTCCACACCCGTGTTTGAAAAGGCTACAATACGTGATGATGTGAAGCATTTTCTGCTTTGAAACACATTTTCTATTGACCAGTAAATCGTTAGTGACGTTGAATATATCGTGAAGCTGGCGATCATTCGCAGCGTCCTGTCCCAGGTGAATGTGGGTTTAATTTTCCCGTGGTTGAAGTCGTTGTCATGGCAACATTAAGTTGGAGAGAGCGTTGTTGCTTCTGCTGAATTCAACACATTAATGTCACGTCGGAGAGTTTGCTATCCGTGTCGTCTTTCCTCTAGCACACAGTAACGGGTGTAAATGCAGTTTTGATAATACGTCTGAGGCAGAAATAACTGAGCTTTGTCTGCTTTGGTTTCATGCTGGCCCAATCACAAGAGTCGTGACATTGATTAATTGATTAAGTGTGAAATTGTCCAATTGTTCCAGACCTCTGACCTTGAACAAACATCGGATGTGTACCTTTGAGCAATAAGTTGAAACCCCTTTTCTTAGAGGGTTGCAGGGGTCTGGAGTCTGATCCCAGCTTCATTCAGTCATTCAATCATTCAACAAAATGTGCCCGTGTCGGCCTCGAGACATCACAGGACGTGTCCACTGTTCAGTGTCTCCACTCAGGCCGTCCTCTGCAGCTGGACGGCTCAGTCACAGTTGTCTTTCCGCTCTGCAGGAGGAGCTTGTGTCCAAGGTCGAGAAGATGCGTCAGGCAATCCTCGAGGGCATCAACCTGTCCCGCCCTCCTCCACCTCCCCCTCCTCTTCCACCTCCTGCCTTCCTCCCCCCTGCCATGGTGCCCCCTTTCTACCCCATGCCTCCACTCTACCCACCTCGCCCCATGGGCGGCATGCCCCCTCATCATCACCCACATCATCCACATCACCCTGCGCAGCACAGACCCAGAGCCTTCCCAGGTACAGATGCTTTCTTTTCATCTAGCAGGTTTTCAACACACTTACATGGATGAAAGCTTTCTCTTTGTCCCAATGACGTACTACACTCTGTTTCTAAGCAGCCTCTGAGTACGGTGTGCATTGTGCATTGAGTATATTCAGTGTTCATTCCACAGAACAGATTTTTGAGCGTTGAGCCGTTGATGTATACTATTGTCCCACAATGCAATGCATAAAGCAAACGGAGGAGGTGTTGACAGCTGGAGAAACAAATTGTGGATGATGATGAGACAGGAACATCAAAAACAACAGAGTGTTAAATGTGTGGAAAACATTTTGCACTTACTTTGTTGAGTTTCATTTGCAATGAATGAAGCTTTTCATAAGGAATAAAAGGCATTAAGACAAAATATAAAAGAAATAAAGACATTGAAGTACTATTTAGAAATATTAAAAGACGATGAAAGTAATCTAAAATAGAATTTAACAGTAAACATTAAAACATTAAAATTACAGCTCAGGTGCAGTGCAGCAAATAAATAGTCATTAATAGCACTTTCACTTTGTTCCAAATATGTGGTTCATGAAACTGTGCATGTATTGTAAATTTTCCTGTTAGTATGAAAGAGTAAAACATACTGTTTTCTGCAGAAAACGGTATAATACGTAGTACATATCATATGCAGTTAGTATGTAGTTTGAAGCTACAGATTCTCAGCAGGCAGTCTCAGTAATCACTTCTTCTCTTCTTTGTTCAGGCATCCAGTCCATCCCCCCTCAGGGAGGGAAACTGGAGATAGCTGGCATGGTTGTTGGCCAGTGGGCTGGGAACAAACCAGTCCGTGGGAGAGGGGGGTTCAACATGCAGGTGGTGTCAGTGGGAGCAGGGAGAGGGTGAGTACGATGATGATCTGTTGATCAGCACAGCTAAGGACATTTTTGCCTGTTGAACCATCATCTTTCCAAGACGCGCTGTCGTCATTAGGACAATAGGACTCAAACACTGAAATACTATTTAGCCGTAGTGATTAGCATCAGCATGCATTAATATTAAACAGGTTGTTGTGTTTTACTGCTAGAGTCAATAAGCTCAAAAGAAAATATTTCCTCCATCTCAGACCAGAGAGAGGCAGAGCTGTTTGTAAGTCATTACAGCCACTGCAATACCTGAAGATGAATAACCACAACAAAGCACGTTGCAGAGCACCGTCCTTGATTATGCATCAGTATTGACTGAAAGGCACACCACGCAGTGTTTGCTCTGTGTTTTCGTCAGTTGGAATCTTTTGCAGCCTAACAGAGATCCTGTGTATCTGGCAGTTCACCTAACTGCTCCTGATTAAACTCGCAGCAGAGTAAAGTGTGTGAAAGGACGCAGCTTTGTCAGTGTGGAAGCCTGTTCGGCTGAATGTGCGCAGCATCCTCTGCCACAGTTTCACTAACGAGTGTGCGCTCTTCAACAGACGCATTCATTTTACAGTTTACAGTTATTTTGCCATTTCCTGTTTCACAAGCTTATATACACATTTTCTGCTCATCAGATGTGGTAGTTGATGCTGTACCTGAAGATGACAAGCTTCATTCTTTCTCTGCAATCACTCATTTTAAATGTCGGTGTAGCCGATCTCACAGCGCGCCTGCTGCCATGACGCTGTGTTTATGTTTATTTTATACCACAATGTCACAATCTTAAGTTAATATCTCGTCTGACGCTCAGCAGCTTGAAATGAGTCGTATTATTTATGAGCCACGGTCAGTTTTCATACTCATTCCTTTACCTGACAACAGAAACAGAAAAATATGTAAATGACAACAGCTCCGTTGGGAATTCAGCTGCATTAAAACACAGTGATGATGATCACAGAGAGGAAGAGCAGTCAAGACCAGTGCTGTGCTAGTTAATAAAAAATAGGAATTAGCTAGATGCTACTTACCTCATTAACTAAATGACTTTCTTTATTGTGATAAGTAACTTCTTAGTTACTTCTTTAAAGCTTGAAATGCTGCCGTTGGCCTGTGTGATACGACCAAAGTCTCATGAGCTGATATCAGTCACTTCATATGCAGATAATGATAAACAACATGTCACGATATGGCATTTACAATGAAGTATGTAACAAAACGTCAAATATTAATGTGTGAAATCTGACAAGGTAAAAATACAACACTTTTCTACTGCGTCTCAGTCTGGGCTTTGTTTTAAGCGCTGGACTCTACCTTTGAGGCCTCTCATGCGTAGACTCTCTCCATGCTGTTCAACGCGAGCCTTGCGTAGGTGGTAAAAGAGGCAGGTGGTGTTTCAGCCTGCTGTGGGGGCCGGTCTGCGGAGTAACTTTCAAAGTACAGTTTTCTGGTCCGTGTCAGACTTTTCATAGCTGAACCACGTCCATACAGCAGAAGAAGCCTCCTCTCTTTGGTCTCAGCTCCTTGTTGGCCACTCGGAGGTCTTCTCCTGGTTCAGTGACCAGACTCTGCGTCACTTTCACTCTCCTCCATGTCTGTTTCTTTACTGCTTTCATCTGTGCCACACAGAAGAACCCAAATGATGAGACATTTCCCATAATGCACGCCTTGCGCTGGACTGTGTCTGTTCATAACATGGTGTTTTTTGTGCCGGTTTGTAGTTTTAAGCATCTGTGACGTGGCTGTAACCTTTTTGACCCCAGTCGTATTTTATTACTGCGCTTTCTACTGTATTTCATTATAATATACTGCATTAGTCTGCTCTGAAGATGAAAGTAACGAGGCCATTTAAATTTCAGTTGTTGTAATTACTTTATTTAGCTTCAATCTGCTCCAGTTAAAATGTGAGTTCAGATGCTTTGTGCGTTAGCTGTCTCCTGTGTGTTGGTCAGATGCTCTCATCTCTTAATGTCACACATGTCCCTGGCTGACGGCATATTCGCAGAGTAATTCACCCTCATGCTGCAAAGCTAACTGTTTGAGACAAAATTTGCCCAAATGCTTGACTACGAGATCATTTCAGTTTGCTCGTGCTGCACACTGTCGGGGTGCTGCTCTGTGCCCGCACAGTTGAGTTTAGCCTTTTCATTTTGATATTAGAAATAATGGATTTCTAGGTTTCGGTGTTGCCTGTTCGCAAAGTGCAGAAGGATTTCTGTGGTTTGAGTGAATGTGCTTGTCAAAGTTCAGAGTTGTCCTGCTTGGATTTACTTCAAACAAACTAGGGGTGCTGGTGGGATCGAGCCTTGAAGCCAGACTGGTCATACTGGTTGTGTTGATCTTTCCGTGTCTTCGTCACAGGAGGGGTAAAGAGATTCCAGCAAAAGTAAGGGGAGTGAAGAAGGCACCTGCCAACAGAACACAGGTGGGACTCAAGCAACGGACCAAACTTCACACAAAGTTTGGTGGTACATTTTCGTGTAGTACATCTTGTAGTACATTTTCATATATGAGTAGCGTTGGTCACATTGTTCCTCGCCGTCATGTCTCCTGCTGTTCTGTTAAAACTCTGTCCAACTGTCCTCCTCCAGACGTCGTCGCCACCCCCATCCAGCACTCCCCCAAAGCCCTCAGAGGAGGCGGGCTCCACGCCAGAGGTTGCGACCCAGCAGCTGAACGGCAGCTCAGCAGCCTCCGCCATCGGCCAGCCATTGGAGCTGGCCCCCCTGGCCCAGCCAATCCCGTGTGCCTTAGCCAGCAGAGACAACCAATCAGAGGGGGTGGAAGCGGAGGCCCCCTGTTGCCTTGACGACTGCCCGTCAGACGGAGCACTACAGAAGGAGGAGTGATGGCATCCCTCCCAGGATGCACTGCTCTGAGAGAGTTCTCTGTGTTCGACTGCCTTTCCCTGTTTTTGTAGCCCCGCCTGCTAGCTGTGCACATGATCACACGGAGCAGGAAGTGACGCGAGGCTCCTCCTCGTCCTCTCTGCTGCTCCATGTGATTGGCTCGAGCAGTTAGCTGTTACTTCCTTTTTAGTTTTCTCATGTGGTTTTACATTGTTTTATGAAGAGAGGTTTTCTCCATGAGTCTGTAAGCGCCCCACCCCTCAGAAATCCTAAATGCCTCCCTCCCGCACTCAGAGTAAAATAAGCTTGAAGCCCCGCCCCCCCATGACCCGCCACTGAAACGAGCCCCCTAGTACGTATGGGTATCTGTACAGTTTGAATTTCTTATTTTGTGTCTTTAATGGTCCCATTGTTTGAATCTCTGCACACAGATGTTAAGCTTGCGGTTACGGTGACAGATTGGATGTGGTTTCCATGGTTACAGCATCTAGGCCTGGTCGCCGTGGTTGGTAATTTTGTGTTAATGCGGATTGTCGCCATAGCCGTCTCATGTGAGGTTTGTCTTGCATGAATTCAGATGTTCCGAGTTTGAAAGGAAGCGACGTACCATACTTCTGTGCAGTCACCTCGTTCCCAAACTCTGCAGGCTAGCAGCTCTGCTAAACACACCGTGTTAGTATTCTTACTAGCATCGAACCCCATTTTTGATTGGTTTCCTATGACGGGAGCACCTGCACCGCCATGGTATTAGTGTACTATCTTACTTTGACCTATGTAGCAAAGCCTAGTGCTTAGCTGTGCTAAGAGACCCCATGAATTTATGCACCTTAAGCCCCAAAGTATGCAAGATATTACCCCGCTCCTCCAAAAAAAAAGAAAAGTGCATTATTATCCTCCCATCCTCCTTGTCCCTTTGTCCCAAAGCTTTGATTGTATTTTCCCAACAGAAGCACTTAACATTATATTTAAATATGAATTTGAACAAGCCCCTATACAGGAGAATTGACAGTCTGTGGGGGGTGTCCCCTGCGCATAAGTAAATCATTATGACATGTAGAGCTACATTTTAAGGTAGAGATCTATTTGAGAGACGTCAGAATGTGAACAGAGTGGTTTCAGACAAAGAAGCACTTTGTTTTAAAAATGTTAAACCACACTGGACAGTTCTCTACCAGGTGATAAAGAAACGAAAAACTCTGAGGCACCTTCTGGAGTTAAGGCCAAAAAGAAAAGAAACGCTGCCCAGCAAAAGATGGAAATGAATGGTGAGGATTTCAGGGAACTGCTGCCAGGCAGAGTTCCCTCCAGAGTGGCCTCACGTTCAATCAAGAACTTTGCAATGAGCCTGAAAGGACTCCTGATTGTCCACATCGGGGATTCCTGGGAGTCGTTTCAGATTTTTAAAAAGTTATTTCCAAAGTGTATTTTAACGGGGCTCGCCGACCGAGGCGGCCCGCGATAGAAAAGAGGCGTGGCAACGATGCCTCAAAGATCCCTCCACCCTCTGGTGGTGATTGAGCAACTGTTGTCATGAGAATAGCCCAACACCAGGAGCTGCGGCCCCGCACGGCTCCGGTGTGTCACTTTAGACCAGCAGTTAGCACTTCCCTGCCCCGAAGCGCCTCAGCCGAGCACGGCGGGGGCTTAACGGGTCGGATCACATGACAGGAGAGAGAGAGAGAGAGGCCTCATGGCGGACCCGAGTGTGCCGCTCACAATCTGAGACTTCGAAGATGATGAATTGTTTTATTAGAGCACTTATGTTTGTAGAGAATGAGATGTGTCCCCCATAGTAGATTTCATCTGACTACGGAAATACAACTTACCAACAACTGGTAGCACAACTGCAAATGTAAAAGCAGTAGACTGACAGTAGACCTGAGAGATGCTGGCCATGAACATTGCAATCTCTATAAACTTACTAAGAGAGGTTGACATGAGCTCACTATGTTAAAAAGAAAAGGCAAGTCAACAAGAAGCACCTTATTTTCTTACTATGTTGATGACTTGTGCTCTATCGTGTGCCACAAAAATTGACATGGAAAAAGCTCTTCTGAAATGCCATTTTGAAGGAAAAAACCCTGACTATACAGTGTATGTAAGTGTTAATGTAGTCGCGTCAGACATCCCCTCAGTTATGAACTCAACCATTACAGTGAAACGCTGACAGTTCACCCAGCCGTGAGCGTAGGCCTGCGCTCATCATCGCCGGGCTGGGCCACGCCGCCGTCTCTTACACCAACACCAAACGAAATCAGAGGTTCGGACTTGTTAGCCGTTGTTGGTAGGGGTTAAGCATGCAAGCGCTGTAGGTGTTAATAGGTTAAGAGTAGGTAACAGCGTCGGGCTAAACACAGGACTGTAATACAGACACCACGACTAGGCTAGAGAATATAGCTCCACTGGCCGAAATACTAAGTCTAGAATTACTAGGAGTCATATACTTAACTGCTTTCAACTTTTGACATTAGTACAAATATGTGTATCGCAGCAGTACATGTTAGAAGATGGCTTTTCTGCGGCGAGCCAGAGTGTGATCCGGTGTACGATGCCCTCTCTCGATTCGCTCGCCAGACAACAGTCACGAACACACACATGCAAAACGCAAACACACACACACGCACGTGCACACACAGGACAGACAGGTACACTCAGTCGCATCTGTTACCAGCAGCATTCTCTCTGCTTTTGTGCGAAGTGGTTTTGTGCAGTTTCAGTTCCCAGTGGAGTGGTCGTCAGTTCATCAGAGATCGTTTGGTAACACATTCTACTGACACTCCAAATCCCACACGCTCAAGTTTGCATGGACGGATCCAAAGTACATGTCAGAGGTGTCAGGCAGGCACAGAAACAACCATCTGTACACACATTAGCGCACGCACACACACACACACACACACGCACACAGATACATAGATGTTAAACCCTGAGTTACACAGTAGCTAGTATGGAAAAAAGAAGTCAACACAACACATGATGTAGTGTCCCTCTCTTGTCCTTGTCTGTTTTAGTTCGATAGATATTTGATCAGTGATTTTTATGCTTGTTATCCTAACCCCCCCCCCCCGCTATGACACTTTTTCTCACCTCCCCTTCCTCTCCACCCCCAAACTGTTCATTCATTCTTTCCTCCGCCCTCTGATCTTCCTCATAGAGTACATGCAGCCACTCTCTCACACACACACACACACACACACACACACACTCTGATTCTCAGTGAAAGCAATCACACACAAATACACTCAGATATTTTACACACAGGTTAAACCCCCCACCCCCACCTGTACTTCAGTTCTCTTCTTTCGCTCTTACCACCTCCCTCTCTGCCTCTCCTTTAGCCCTTAGGACCGTTTCTATTGGCCGTTTTCTCTTTTCTCTTCGGGCTGCCCTGCCCCTTAATCAACCCAACTAACAGTAAAGGTTATATTAACGTTGATAATCAGTTTCTGTATGTATCTAGCCAGAGTCTGGAAAAAAAATCTGAAAAAAAAAAAATCAAAACGGTTTTATTCAATTGTGCAAATGTGTTTTTCTTACTATTTTTAATGTTATTACATCTAATCTAATCCTTCTACCATTGCTTCAGTTAGTACTGAAATACGCTTAGCCAACCTAGAGATTTGAACTGTAATGATTGCGAGTTTCCTTACCTGTATTTTATATGGCATCTTTAGACCACCGTTTATTATGTACGTAAGTAAATATTGCCCGTTTTTCGAATTGAAAATGTCGTCTGCACTATGTATTATGATTCTCATAATATCGTGACAACAATTTTGTGGTCGACTCTGTCAATCTGAGCTGAACTCTGCGCCCTTGCACAAAGCAGCGAAACATCTCTTGTAAACACCTGAGAACCAAAGTACACCTAGCATCCCCCCCACTCCCTATAAAGCCCCTATAGTCCCCCGCCCCACCCTGCGACGTCGATGGTTTGCCCCCAAGTAACACGTTTTCTGATGAGTATGATTCTATATGTTATGACATTACAGCACGTGTGATTTATCTGACAAGTGTGTGAGGTAACGGTGTTTTCAAACACTGGTTGTGGTGGAGACGCAGACAGACAGGGAAAAGGAAGGAAGTGTGTTTGTGTGGACAGCGGGCGAGCGAGCTGGCAGGTTTAGGCTCTCTGGGTAAATTCACCGTTCCTGTCGCTCGCTCGCGCTCCGTTTTAACTTCTTCAGTGACTGAATTTAGGCCTGTGCGAACCCCCGCATACGCTGACCTCAGATCTGCACTAATGCACAGGAAAGAATGACACCTGACAAATATGCTTTCAGTCGTGCTGGGGTTTTGGCGCCCTCTTTTGCATTTTTCTTACGTGTTACGCTCTCTCAAACTTGCCTTTAACCTCCCAGATTCAGACTGATAGAGCAACTTTGCGCCGTACTGAGTCTCTTCAGACGTGGGCACGGAGGACAAAGGGGCTGAATTTTCCTCCAAAGACAAACCTGAGATCAGTTTGCCTCCAGATGTGTGAAATGTGGAGTGCAAGCAAGAAATAATAAACCTGTACAATGAAGACAAACAAGACTTCAAACAATTAGTCTTTAAATAGAAAATAACTGATAAATCTGCAGCTAAAGCTCTTTTTAAGGATGAACACGCTGCAGTTTTAGCTTTTCCTTGATTTCACGTCTTGTAGAGCTGCAGTGCTTATCTGACTGACAGAAAATATATCAGCAACGATTTGGAAAAATTGTTTTGGTCATTTGGAAAAAGCAAAAATGCGAAACACTTTCTGGTTGGAGCATCTGAAATGTGAGAATTTGATGCTTTTCTTCGCCTTTTATGAGAGGAAACTGAATATATTTGGGTTTTCAGCTGCTGGTTGAACAAAACAAGTTCATCATGCTGAGCTTCAGGAAATTACGACCGGCATATTTCTGTGCTTGCTGACAGTTTTCAGACAAAATAATCAATAATGAGAATAACCCTCCACTGCAGGCCTGAATTCTTTCCTACGTGACGTAATCTCTGGACTGTCTCACAGACAGAAGCAGCAGTTTAATGGCGTCACCAAAGACACTGGAAGTGATGGACAGTTCATGCTGCAGTTATAGAACAAACTGTTCATTAGTTATATGAGAAAGTAATGCACAGATTAATCAGTAACGTAAATAATCATTGCAGCCCTAAAAGACTCATGACGGTGGCCTTGTCAGCAAATCACAATCCATGGTTGAGAACTTTCTCTAAGATAAAAATCTCAGCCGAAGTCGTCGTGAGGAAGATTCACCCTCTCTGTGACGGATGAAATAAGAGCCTCCCTGCCTACGCAAATGAGAGCGTCTCTGAAGAGCCTGACAATGTAAAGAGAACCAAAAGTCCCAGAATAGAAATGTACAATGTAGTGTTATAGACGTTAAACAGTGTTATTGTCTGTCATACAGAATGTGGAAAGGAGTCATCGGTTGTGTTGTACCTGTTCTGATCTATTTGAGGGGTTCTCACAGCATTTTGCCCAGTCTGAATAAAGGTCCCTATTCTGTCTGTCTCTCTCTACACTGCCACTCCCCCCCTCAGAAGCCCCCCAAGCTCCAGTATATCCCCCCAGCCCCCCATGGTGGAGTCCCAGCGAGGGGCTCGCGTTGATCATTGTGGGCCATTTCACGTCGGTCAGTCACGCCCTCAGCCTCAAGTGTACCAATGCATGTACTTCTGTACCCAGGGCCACCCAAAACTATCTGTGCAGCAAAAAGTGTTCAAATTCATCCATAATATTATTGTTATAGAAATATTATCATCATCATTATTGCTGTTATAATTATGGTTGGTATAATTTGTCATCATTGTTAGCATTATGGAAGCACCAGACTGTTTGTGGAAAGACGAGAAAAAGAAAGCTTTTTTTTTTTTTTTTTTTATTGTCTGGCTGTTGGTGGTCTGATCTCACAGAGGGAGGGGAGGAATGGTTCAGAAAGAGACAAAGATGGCAGTCATGTTTGTACTGGTTGGGAAATGACTTACAGTGCTGAAATAAAATTTATTCTTTTAGTAAAAAAAAGTTTGTTGTGTCCAGTGACTTGATGCTGATTTATCTTGGCTTTGATTTTGAAAGCTTAAAGACAGACTGGACACCAGGACGATCGCTATAATTATGAAAGTGAAGAAAGTTTCAAAATTCACTGAGTAGTTGTGAATTTTAATAACTACTAATTTGCAAATTTAGAAGACCTCTTGAGAAAAATGCTCAGATGCTCTTGTCTCTATGACAAATATGAAGCTACAGCTAGCAGCCGCTTAGCTTAGCTTAGCATAGCATAGCATAAAGGCTAAGGTATCAACCCGCCTGTGAGACACTGGTAGGAAGTAGAGAAGTACATATAATCAAGTACTCAAGCATAATTTTAGGCACTACAAGGGCTATTCTGCATAATGAGTAATTTTTCTTTTGTTATTGTAAGTATATTTTGATGCTTATACTTTTGTACTTTTGCTCAAGTAAAATTTCTAATTTTGTAGAGTATTTTTACACTGTGGTATTGCTACTTCTACTTCACTTTCAAATCTAGTAGTATTCAAACATCATCATGATGTAATCAGTGGTGGTTACATGACAGAGGTGAAACTAAAAACTGAAGGAAAATACTTCATTACAAGTCCCGTATCGAAAAGCTTACTCAAGTAAACATACAGAGTATTATCAGCCAAATGTACTTGAAGTATACAAAAGTACACAAACTCATCATGTAGCAGAGCAACCTCGGTCAGTGTCACATGGAGTCATGTAGTATGTGTCATGGAAAGACTCAATAAAGTACAAGTACAGTATACTGCAGTTAGTATTTATTGCATGCAAAAGGATCACCATGCACAACATTAACTACCTTCCAAACTTTCTTTCCTTAAATATAAAAACTGTAAGCTTTAAAAAGGTTAATGCCACTAGTCTTTTATACCAGCATTTATAAGCACTGCTACTGCACTGTCCTACTGTACTCCGCTCTCAGGACATATTCTGGTTAAATAAGGTGCAATATTTGTCAATAAGTATAACTTTTCCTGAAAAAGTATGTTTAATAATATTACAGTTGACACTGTCTGTTTATATACCATCCCCCCACTTATTGGCGGCCATGGGAGCTGTTGTTGATGAAGACATAAATTAAACAGCGTTTCAGACTCTTAAAAACTGAACAGAACAAACGCTTCTCGTTGTCATTCGCGCGGTCACGCTGCGCTTGAAGTCTCGTTGCGGGCGCGCGCCACACGCCCGTAAATCTCGAGATATTTACGCGTGACATCAGCACTGAGCGCGCGACCACAAACTCGCTCCGCTAGCTGGAAAGATGGCGATGGTGCTACGCGGAGCTACATGAAGGCTTGAGGTAAAAGCCCGCATCTCCGCTCTGGCACCCACACAGACGAAGAGGCGCGGGAAAGCACTCAGTCATAGAGTGGAGGGAGGGAAACGAGGCTTTCTGAAGCTCTGAATCACTGTGAAGTAAGTGTATTGAAATTGTTTCGAAACATGTTACTGTCAAAATGGCGACATCTGCTGGCCGGACTGTTGGTCCTGTATTTGTAAATCTGAGATCACGATGAAACAGTGAGAGTGTGTGTGGTTTTACTGGCTTTATCCGTGTTGTTTTGTTCGATAGAGCGTATATGAAAAATCGGTTAACTTTTAAATAGAGTCTACGGCTCTGTTTTTAAAATACACATCAACAAGAAGACACCGCGTTCAAAACCAGCGCCACACCAATGTGACACGAACGTGACGTAGAGAGGCCTCGTTTGCGGGGGGTGGTCACGTGATTTTTGGCGTGGTGAAGCGAGGCATCGAAACATCTCGCTGCGATACTTTTGCTTTGAAAGGTCGATACCGTGTGCGGAGAGTCTGCTTCGACCGTAACATCACTACGGTTCCTGATGCGGACGACGCAGACAGCAGCGGGCCTGTGAGGACGTGCGGGACGGCGGATGTGACAGCAGTCGGGCTGAGAGGTCGAGAACCGCCAATTCCAGCTAGCTGTCAGCTAGCTTGTTAACAGTGTTGGCTAGCTGGCTAGCTGACTTCCAAGGCAGGCTGCTGGTGCTGCAGTGAAAAGCTAATTTAACTACCTTGCAACAACAGCGGCTGGTTTTCGTGCTTACTCATATTAAAACACCGTCGTGATGCCAGGAAGGGCTTGTTTGCCTGAACCAAGCAGCTAACGGTGACTAGCTAAAAAGGCTGAGATGGTGCCCAGGTTAGCCTGTTAGCCTCACCTGATTTAGGATACAAGCGATCAGCAGAAAATGTTAGCGGATTGTCTGATTGTTGTTCGTTTGATATGCGTTGGTGGTGAAGCCAGTTCGTCATGTCCTGCTCCTTTTATAGTATTTTTTTTTTTCTGTTCCTCAGGCGCTGTTGAGGTTCTGGAGACCCTCCTCAAGGACAGGAAGCCTCTTGAGAAGTAGGCTCCATCGTTTTCTGAGGATTGGTCTTCTGGCATCTTTTTCTTTCACTCCTGTCAGATACGTAACCAGAAACTTAATGCAAGTGAGCAGTGAAAGGGGTGCAGTGATTTTCTTTTGTGGAGTCGGGTTTCAAGTTTAGAAGAGGTAAAATACAACAGATCTGGACTCCAGAGAAGTGGAGCTGTGGGATGAGGTAGTAGTTTGTATAGTTTTAGGATCACACCAGATCTGGGAGATAACTATACAGCCTACTGTCTTTCTCACGGCAACCAAACCATCACCTACATGAAGGAGACTGCCTGCCTATCTACATCTACAGTTGCCACGGTGACTGAAGCTTCTGTTGCCGTTGGTGACCAACCGTCCTCCAAAATGACATCATGAACGTTGGATTCATTTCGCTGCTGTCTTCTGTTTCTTGCCGTCCTGGTGTGTCCCTGGCTGTTGACAAAGTGGACGTCTGTCTCACGAACGATCAGACTAATATTCAGTCTGTGTTTTACTTCAGCTTCATTTTTTTCTACTCAGCCTTTTGAAGGAGAATCCTTCGCTCACTAAAATCAGCTGAATTATACATGTTTAATATTAAGAATCAAGGATGGAGCAGCTTTAGATCAATATTAAATTCTTAACTGTGTGCCAGGGCAGATGTATGTGTAGCTGTGATGTGGTGAGGTAGTAAGTTGTGTTGTTGTGGGGTTTGGGATATTGCAACCCCTATTTTGGAGATACAACTATACAACTTACTGCCTTCCATAATGTGGCAGCATGATGCACTTTGTTCCAGCTGCTGCAGCGTGTGCAGACATGTACATCCTGTGTCTTTTTCACAGTCTTTGTTGTTGCTATTGGGTCAGATAGTAAATGTTTAGATTTTCTGGAGGTTTTAAATTGACAGAAAATGTATCTGCAGTGATTTGATTAACTTAAAATTTACTTGTTCTAGCTTCTCCAATGTGAGTCTTTGCTGCACTCCCCTCTGTGCATTTTAACTGAATTAGGGCTGCAACCGTTATTTTTATCAGTGATTAATCTGCTGATTATTCTTTGAGTAACTGTTTGGTATAAAATGTCAGCCAGAGATGCTTTGAGATGCCCGATCAGCAGTTGCAAACTCAGATCTGTTCATCTTAAAGTGATATCAGAAACAGGCTGGAGTTTCTGAGTGAAACCATTAATCGATTATCAGTTTTCTGTTGGCTCAACAAACCTTTGAGGCCTTGAATCAAATATATTGGGGTTGTGAACTGTTAGTTTGACCAAAGGATGAATTGCTTCGTCAAGAAAGTAAATGACAGATTAACTGATGTGGAGAAAAGCTAAGCGTGCCCCCCATCTGTTTTCACCATGTAGGCTGTGCCAGAAATCCTGATTTGTTTTATTGTATTTTGTTATTGTCACAGACTCTTGACCTGATGGTAGAACAATCAGATGACTGGATGTTTTAAACGCTGTCTTTCTGCATCTGCTTTAAAATAAAGGATGTGTCTCTAATGGTTGTAAATGTTGTTTATGTGCTTTGCTGTATGACATATTTAGACATTTATTTAGTCAAATGGACCTCTGACCTGGAAGGATCAAATCAGGTTGTTAAAATCTATATCAATGTGTTAAACAACAGGTGGTTTATTTTCTAAACTGTTTTAACCCCGAAGAGTTTCCAGCAGTGACCTTGTAAAAGTCTAAATTTGCCTTAGAAATCCTCCTGAAGCATCAGTTGGTCGCCTGAGCTGACCTTGGTGAGCTGCAGCGCTGCTCTGATTGGACAACACCCTTCATATGTGTTCAGCAAATCAGTCGCGACCCGGAGGGGGCGTTCCCTGAAACGCTAACCGATTGGTCAAATCAGAATGAAGCGGGCGGGGCTTGGATGCTGTGACCAAAGAGGAGTAAAAATGGAGAGATCTCACTGCATATGTAGATTCTCCTCACTGTAGATATCAATTCAATTCAGTATACCTTTATGTAGTAGGGGGCAGGTATGAATACACAAAGACATACACAGTATGAGCAGAATAATATAAGTATATATTTACAACCACGTGACTCTGAAATATTTACAAAGTATACTAAAAAATTATGTTTTTTACTTTTACAGTAATGCACATTAAGCAGACTGTATATACTTTATTCACATATCAATGCGTATACTGCACATAACCAGTGAATAGAACTTACTACAGTACAGTGCTTTATACTTCTTACACTGCATTTGAGAGGGAGTGAATGTCACACTAAAAAACTTACTGAGAGAATATGATAGTTTTGTGATCTTGGTTATTTCTTTTTTATTTTTAATGTTAGCGGCTTACAAATTTAGAGTCCCACACCTCACACTCCATACCAGTTGGTGGCAGCAGTTCACCATTTAACTATTCTCTAAACGCCCCCCCCCCCCAAAAAAAAAAAAAATTAAAAAAAAAAACGTAAGAAGAGGAAGACACGTTCTCTCATATAGACGATCTTTGGGGCGACGTCCGGCCGAGCGTCCACACCAACATGGCGAACATCAGATGTGTCAAGGTGAGCAAAGAAAAAGATAAACGTCTCCGCGCTGCTCGCGGCGTCCTTTGCGTTATTTAGTCTGAGAGAAAATGACGCGTTAGGCTTTTAATAAGCGTTTGTTGTGACAATTGTGTCCCGTCTCTCTCCCCGTTTGTTTTCTGGGCTTGTAGTTCTCAAGTTTTCATTGTGTAGCTAACATGCTAGCAGCCAATGAGCCCACACAGCGCCCTCAGCAGCGTCTCTGCTAACCTCTGGTCTCTCGGTTACACTGACATTGGACACTTGAAAACAAGAGTTAAAGGTTTCAAGGGTTAGTCCACCTCAATCACTGAAATTATGTTGTTTCTCTCCCCTATATTGAGCACTTTCTGGTCTAGCAGATAGTCCTCGCCTTGGTTTAAAGATATTTCTCTCTGAAAAATCTGCTTCTTACAGTGGAGATCAATGGACGCTCACAGCTTTAAAGACCCTGAAAACGTCTTTTCTTGATCAGCTTCTTATGAGCGACGTGGACGTTTTCTGTCAACAGTTTCGGTTGTTTCAGATGAGGGATTTCTGTACTTTTCATGTTATGTCAGTTGCTGGTGTGGGCTCAGCTGGAAAAACGTGATGTCACATTTGTCTGCACCAATCAGAATTCAGTATAATCAAAATGTGATGGCAGTTAATTACTTTACTTTCCAGCACTGTTAATCAAATGTGATCAAACTAACCCCAGAGAGTCCAGATGAAGGGAATTAGCTGAGGTTTGACTGTTAAACTCCTAATAAATAGTAATTTATCATGTTTTTTTCCTTTAACTCTGATTGTATATTGAATATTTAAAGGTGCCCTGTTTTTTTTCTTGTAAACAAACAAAAGTTATGAACACGTTCAGTATTTCTCATTCAGCTCTAACAAAGGAGAGCACTTCCTTCCTTATTAAACATTTGCAAAGCCGATTTCAGTCTTTTTAAATCCACCACTGTTTGCATCCATGTTGATAAGCTTGCAGCCCTCATCTCGCCCGGCCTTCGTTGGCGCACTGCAGCATGTCTTTGGTAGGATCGTGTTTTGTCACTCGTGCACACACAAAGGCGTTACATTACATCCTCATGTGCATGTCTTGAATTAACAAAACAGTAGAAAACTGTCTCCTTAGCACCACAAAGAGTCTGAGATGTCACTGGAAACATTTAATGCTGAAGGCAAACAGTGAAGATTTAAAGCCTCGTTTTGAGGGAAGATAAAAAATAAAATTAAAGAACAGCAGCTTATCCAGAAACAGTCTCTGCTGCTGGTATAATCCTCGGAGCTCACCTCGGCAGTTCGAGCTTCCATAAAACATAGCTGCAGAAGTGAATCCTTACAAACGATTCAGGCTGTAACTGACTTTATTTTCTGCATCGATTGAATCTGACAGTATTTCCTCAGAGCAGCTTTAATCTCTGCTTTCATCCATCTTTCTCAGTGACCCTTTTTTCCCCTGTGTCGTCTCTCTATTTCCTGAACTCCCCCCCCCGGCCTGTCCCTGTCCCTCTGCGTGTGTGTTGATGCGTGTTGAGCAGGGCATGGTTGGCCTGGTGACAGGCGGTGCGTCTGGTTTGGGCCGGGCCACCGTGGAGCGTCTGGTGCAGAACGGAGCGTCCGCTGTGATCCTGGACCTGCCCTCCTCTGACGGACAGGCCCTGGCAGCCAGTCTGGGGGACCGCTGTGCCTTCGCTCCTGCAGATGTGAGTCTGAAACCCAGCGGACACAGTAGATTTGGACCATGTGTTTTGATGTGTCTCGATGGAGACGGCAGCGATCACGCCATCAGTTTGGTGTATGGTTCTTGCCATCTGCTTCATATCTGTTGAAGCATTAGAAACTTTTTTTTTTTTCATGGATTAGGGTTTCATGGTTGGCACCAGGCAGCTGTTTCCCACAAAAAGCTCTAAAACTGTGAACAACCTGCTCCACACCAAACAGACATTAGCTGCTAAACACAGAATCAGAATCAGAAAAAGCTTCATTGCCAAGTACGATTTTACACATACGAGGAATTTGTTTTGGTGATGTTGGTGCATGACAGATCTTCTAAAAATAAACTATTAAAAAGTAAAAAATATAACAATATAAATATAAATACACAGTCTGTTTTTTCAGAATAAAAAGAGCAGTACAGCTGGCAGTGATACAGTACGAAAAATCAAATGTTCACAAATGTGCAAATCCAAGAAAGGAAGTCCAAGCTGAGCGTTAATGTAACGCGTAGTTATGGCAATGTCAGTGTGACAGTAGAGGCAGAGGTGGAGTGTGAAGAGTGTCGGGGGGGTTCCGGGCCTTGTGAATAAGGCTGACGGCAGACAGGAAAAAACTGTTCTTGTGGCGTGAGGTTTTGGTCCTGACGGACCGTAGCCTCCTGCCAGAGGGGAGTGTCTCAAAGAGTTTGTGTCCGGGGTGGGAGTGGTCAGCCACAGTCTTTCCTGCACGCCTCAGGGTCCAGTGCAGAGATACAGTGCAGATGTTTCCCTCTGGGATCAGCAGAAACAAAAAGTTAAAGAGTCTTACTCCGACTTACATCCATCAGCTCGTTGGAGACACGACTCCTCATAAATGCTGAAGCTGCTCGGCTTCTGCTTGATGTGTAAACAAACAACTTTTGCCTACAAGTTTGCCCCATCAGCTTCATAAAGTGATCATGTGACTGTTCTTTACAGCTTGCTCTGCTGCCCTCAAGTGGCCAAAAAGTTAAGGCTGCAGCTGTAGCTGGAGGTGTAATGTTGTCTCTGCTCAGAAGGTGGTGCTGTCACGTCATCCAGCAGTGTCACCACTGAATGGATGTGCTTTACTGATCCTTCGTGTTTTTCTTCTGTCCCACTGTTCAGGATTTATGGTAAACCCATGAATCTGTGTTCTTGATTCTATGTATTTTATCACATGATGTCTAAAAGCGTCCTCGTCACGTCGCAGGTGACATCAGAGGCAGACGTGCAGGCGGCCGTGTCCCTGGCCAGAGAGAAGTTTGGGAAGCTGGACCTGGCCGTCAACTGTGCCGGCATCGCCGTCGCTGTTAAGACCTACAACGTGAAGAAGGACCTCCCTCACAGCCTGGAGGACTTCCAGCGGGTCATCAACGTAAGAAGGACGGACAGAAGCACCGGCAGCAGCCGTCAGACTGTCCGGTGACACTTTTCCTGGTGTGCTTTCTGCAGGTGAACATCGCAGGAACCTTTAATGTGATTCGCCTCGCCGTGGGCGCGATGGGGAAGAACGAGCCCGACGCAGACGGACACAGAGGCTGCATCATTAACACCGCCAGCGTGGCCGCCTTTGATGGACAGGTCACTTGAAACTCACACAAAGGTAGAAGAATAAGGAAGCAGTAGCTCTGTTTCTGAATGATTTTCTCTTTTTTTGGCTGTAGGTCGGCCAAGCGGCTTATTCAGCTTCGAAAGGAGGCATCGTTGGAATGACCCTCCCCATAGCACGAGATCTGGCACCGATGGGCATCAGGGTCATCACCATCGCACCCGGTAAGTGCAGAGAAACACTGACTGTAGGACAGAAGGACAGAAGGACAGAAGGACAGGTAACAGGAGTAAACAGGTGCAGGCAGCAGCACCTGGAACACACTTTCGCCTCGCAGTGAGACATTTCCTGTTTAGCTTCTCAGACTCTTTCGTCTTAATAACTGAAAAGTCTCAGAACAGTTTTTACTTACTGATCGGCTCAGGACCCCTGATTTATCCCAAAATTGGGAACCACTGGATGAAACAACCAAACTGAGCATAAAGAAGATGCTCATGCATCTCAAACAGCAGCAACAGTAAAAGGCTGCTTACGTGTATAAACAGTCTGATAGTGTACATTTTCCCGCAGGACAAGTACTTTTACTTTTGATACTTTAAGTATACTTTACTCATCTTTTCTGTACTTGAGCAGGATTTTGAATGAGTGTTTTGATGTTGCTGTGTTGGTACTTTTACTTGAGTAATGGATCTGAAAGCTGATTCAGAGTCTGAGCCTGAATATTCTCTCCGTCCTCCTCCAGGTCTGTTCTCCACCCCCCTCCTGGCTGGTCTTCCAGAGAAGGTGCGCTCCTTTCTCGCCCGCCAGGTGCCCTTCCCCTCGCGCCTGGGAGACCCCGCTGAGTTTGCCCACCTGGTGACATCGCTGGCTGAGAACCCCATGGTCAACGGAGAGGTCATCAGACTGGACGGAGCCATTCGCATGCAGCCCTGAGACAGATGGTGTGTGTGTGTGTGTGTGTGTGTGTGTGTGTGTGTGTGTGTGTGTGTGTGTGTGTGTGTGTGTGTGTGTGTGTGTGTGTGTGTGTGTGTGTGTGTGTGGCTGGTGTTTTTATGTTGTAGAAAGTTGCATACACTGTGTGTGAGAGCAGATGTGTGTATAAACGAATCGTTCAGAGCGTCGCAGTACTTGATGAACTCCACTTTGGTTCTTTTGTAAACTAATCAAGATTATAATAAACGTCAGATACGTTTGATTTTCGGCTCCACGAACATGTCGAATTTCTTTCTAATCATCCTGATCGTTGTATTTTAGAAAAATGTGGGAAATCAAGCTTTCAGTCCGTTAAATCTCCACGTTTCAGCAGTAACAGCATGCGTCGCCGTTTACCTGCACGCTGGCGTCTACACCTGTCGGACCAGCGCTGACGCCGGCACCTGCTGCCAGGCTGCAGCTGTCCCCAGACCAGCAGAGGCTGAGTCATCGTCCACATCTGCTTTGGCACTGAGGGGCATCACAGGGGCTCGGGCTCCTGCGCTGCTTTGGCCCCGACATCAGAAACGCTGCATCCAGCTCGTTCATAACCTCCCGCAGCAGCACACACTCCTGCTCCTCAGAGGCCTCTGCACAAGCCTTCATGATGAAGTTGTGTGTTTTATTATTATATTTTATAGTTTTGAAGGAGACACAGTTAAATGGCCTGTATTTCGAGTGAGCGGTGTCTTCTGTGTTTTGGCCACAAGGGGGCACCAGTGATTCTTGTGTAGTGAGCCACAGCCACTTAACCAATTACTCGATTAATTTAGCACTTAATTCACACAAAATAAATATAAAAAAGATGTGCCTCATTAATATTTAAATATTTTGCTCAATCATCTAATCATCATCTGCTTTTCTGATATTGATAATAATAACTGACCCAATCTGTCAGATGCCTGATCAGTGAAATACTGAACCTCAAGAGGATCTCAGACTGCATCATGTGTGAAGCTAGTTTAATGTAATTTTTTGGAAACCTTACAAGCAGTCCAGGTAGTTTCTAATGGGAAATCAACATTTTTTTTTTTTTTAGAATAAGAGATTAATTCATCACTTGGTAAATAATGGATCCATATGATCAAACAAAGCTGGAGCGACTTAGGCCAGACCTGAAGCGCATCTCCACATGAAACTATGCAAACAAAGTACAGAACACTTGAGTTCCTCCTGTAAAAATGTTCCACTGTTTGCTTTGAAGAGCAGAAGGAGGACACACTGCTGCAGTGTTTAGCTTTAATCAGCAAAGCACGCTGAAGTTCAGGAGGAAACAGGAAGGCAGGAAATGGAACAATGGAATGAATGGACTATGGACAGTACAGTCATCTCATTTCTGCACTTTTATTTTCAGTATGACAGAAACTGTTTCACTTTCACTCTGTAATCAGGAAGCAGTTTACGCAGAAAAATCACTTCTCGTGCTCAAATGTGTCATCTGCTATGAAAACATGCCTTAAACCTGGACATGTCAGAAAAAGGTTCAGATACAAATCTTGCAGCAAACAGCTGCACGTGGCAAAAAGTTTACCACAGATTAAGCTCAAACGAGGTCCCAAACAGGGAGACGCCCAGTCTGGGACCAATGGTGACCCCTGTCCCCAGCAGCCTGACATCCACACCCGACGGCCCGATGCCGACGCCGGTGTCCACTCCCAGGCCAACTGTAGCTTTCACTGGACCAACAGTGCTGGAAGCGCTGGCCAGTTCTGCTTTAACAAAAGCTCTGGCACCAGACCCCAAAGAGACTCCGACCCCCGCGCTGGCGTTGGGCCCTTTAGCCTCGAGGTCAAACACGCTAACTTCGGCGCGCGCGTAGCCCACCCCTGCAGCAGCGTACACTCCTGCCTTTGGGATCCGCTTCCCAGGTTTATCTTCGAAGTCATCTTCAAATGCCCCAGCACCTGCATAGGCGCCAGTAACAAACGTTTTCTCAGGCCGGTCAAAGTTGTCAATCATCTTCACCAGCTCAGGGTCTTTGACGCACACGTCTCTGCCAGCACGTTCAACTGCCCAAGCTGCAAACAGGGAGAAGACACTACATTCAAAGCCAAAGAGGAGTCCAGACCAGTGCTGACAAAGGTTTGTGTGGGGCGGGGATGGCAACACTATTATCACAGTATTTTTTAAAAATATGATGTACCTGTAATGTTTTGAGAAAATGATTATTTTATGCTCATGAAGTTTTATTCATGCATCAGTCACTTTTTTTGCGATGTACTTTTTTTTTTTCTTTTTTTTACTTATATATAGTAAAATTAAATGGTATCTCAATATATTAACACTTAAGTTCCTAAATCTCATCATAACCAAAGTAAAAATTTTATTCCTTGGACAAAAAACAATTCAAAAAGCAGTTTACTTACCCTTATTGTCTGGTTTGAAAGAAAGAAAAGAGAAACTTTGTTATTTGCCATTTTTTAACAGGAAAAATGTCAAAGTCACAATTACTCCAATGTTATCAAAGCAGATTGCTAAACTTGACATTTTGGGTTTTCATTGTGCTTCCTGTATGTGGGAACACACAGGATGTACGCAGTTTGTGTGGTGTGAAGGTACTTCTACCCTCAACACACCGTCCAAAGAGCTCTGGAAGCTTTTTGTTTCACTTTTAATGACTGAAATGACAAATGAGCCAAATGTCCATTAAATAGCAACATGTTTCCTCAGAAGTCCTCAATATTCTGTGTTTCCTGGTGGGACATATTAGCACTTATTCTGCTACATGATGTTTGCCTACCTGACATCTTCAAGAGTTTACCCTGAAAAAAAAAAGAAGAATCAACAGTAGATTAGTAAATTAACTGAGATAATGGAAATGGTCTCTATAGCAAACTATATTATAGTTCATATTCTATCTCATTCATACAAAAAGCTACTTGTTCATCAACGGCCCTCCATCATCCTCTGTGAGACACACTTACAAGCTTGTCAATTAAAGCAATTACAGATCTTTTATGATTTCAGACGAATCTCAAACAGACACCAGCTCATTCGGAGAGCATTTAACACAATTCAGTGTTAACTTTAGCTTCATGTAAAGTGAATAAACGTGATACCTGCTGCTAAGTACTAAATCAGAGTTCTGCTGAGAAATCTACCTGAGTAACGGTTTGTGGGTAATAATCATTTTAACAAAGCAGCCTGCGACTTCACAGCTCATCTCACGACGCAGTGACAGTTCAAGGTTTTCTCAGGAGGAATATCCCTCAGCGAAACTACAATATAATAAAACTTATGGCCAAAACTGATTAAAATTAGACTAAAAGTAAAAAAGATTACATTAAAAAAAAAAGTTCCCCTGATTAAATCTTGATTAAACAAAACAAAAAGACTAAAATGTGATTTCAACTAACTACAATTTTCAACTAAATTAAAGAATGTAGTTCTTCTTGTTAGAATTAACACTGGTTCATATTTTGTTTGCATAATATCTCGCATGATTTGATAACTCACCGGGTTGCTTGAAGATGTTGTGTGCTGCAGGAATTGAGCTGAACTCTGGGGGTTGATGGCCAGCGAGGGGCATAAATACCGGACTGCAAGCAAAACTGAAAGCCTGAAACAGCTCAGAGCAGAGGGGTGCAAAGGGAGGGACAGGTTTACTTCCTGTGCTATAAACAAAGTACAAAGTAAACAATAAGAGTTACGTTTGAAATCCCCAACACGTGATTTATGGTCCAACCACACAGTTTCCAAAAACACTGTTACCTTTAGTAAGTAGCAGGGAGGGAAAGAGTACAGTACAGTGTTCCTGTAAGGAAACAGATAAAAATACTTGTGTAAGAAAGTAGAAAGATAAAGGTAAAAAGTGTCTGAGTTAAAGGTGACATATTATGAAGCTTTTTCAATATGTTACATAGGTCTATGATTTCCATAAAACATGTTTCTGAAGCTGTTTGCTGGAAATAGCTTTCAGGAAAAGATTCTTGCCTCCCTCTGTTAGCCTCTGTTTCAGTCCCTTTCAGAATGTGCTGTTTCTGGTGTCTGTAGCTTTAAATGCAAATGAGCTGCTGCTGTCCCACCCATGTTACCATGGTAACGGGGAGAGCGTAGACTCACGTTGCACTACGCTTGTGAAAGTAGCGGACATGGCGGCAGTAAATAGACCGAGTTCGTCAGTAGTTGAACGTACGTGTTCGAACCTGAATCGGATCCGAAGGAGGGCAGGCTCCTACAGAACCTCAGAGAATTCAGCAGGACGCTTCTGAAAGGTTCGTCTAAAAACGTCTTTCTATTTTTTTCTCTTCAGTATGAGCACCGCCTGTACAGGAGGCAGCGTGAGAGGCCCGCAGTTCAGACGGTCAATGCTCACGCTAGGAAGCACCAATCCTAACTTGTAGCATACCAGAATGACGGGGAGAAACTCAGCTAAAAGCCTCTACCAAGCATTTGCACCCAAACGAAACATAATTCATACAGCAATAAATCATATGGGCATGTGACGAAAACACTGAAATAGCTTATTTCCACTTTAGCGCATCTGCTGATTTCACCACGTCACACAAACCACACAAGCCTGGTATCATAAGAAAGCAGAGAGTCCGAAGGTCCTGGTTGTTTACATAAAGAGGAGGGGGTTTCTAGCAGTCTCTGGGTTGCTGAGACATTGACCAGTCTAACTGCGCTGTTAGTTTCAGCGCTCCGTCTCATTTACACATGCAGGGGCAGAGCACACAGACGACACTGCTGACGCTGTTATTGGCTGAAAATGCTGGTATGCAACGTTTCTTATTTCTTTAGCTTTATACGTGCATGAATTGTCTTTTTTTTTTTTTTTATTTGATTGTATCAGTACACATGTGGAAATTGTGTAACAATGCTTTCAGAGCCTGAGAGCATATATGCTGCCAGGAGGTGCCACAAGTCACAGTATCTTTACCTGCACTTACAGTATGATCGCAGTGTATGGGGACAGAGCAGCGAGTTTCATCTTAACTAACTTCATTGTTCATACGCCATAATAAACTAAATAAAGTCAGTTATATCTTTTCTTGCCTGGGGTTGGGGCTCGCAGGCGAGCGCCTGGTGGCCGGGTCTTTGCCCACGGGACCCGGCCGGGCACAGCCCGAAGGAGCGACGTGGGCCCGCCTTCCCGTAGGCCCACCACCCGCAGGAAGGATCAGAAGGGGCCGGTGCTATGTGGAATGGGTAGCAGTCGTGGGCGGGGGCCCCGACGACCCAAATCCTGGACAACGACTCTGGCTATGGGGACATGGAATGTCACCTCACTGTGGGGGAAAGAGCCTGAGCTAGTGCGGGAGGTTGAGCGGTACCGGCTAGAGATAGTCGGGCTCACCTCCACGCACAGTCTGGGCTCGGGAACCCAACTCCTTGAGAGAGGCTGGACTCTCTTCTACTCTGGAGTTGCCCGCGGTGAGAGGCGGCGAGCTGGTGTGGGCTTGCTTATAGCCCCCCAGCTCAGCCGCCATGTGTTGGAGTTCTCCCCGCTGAGCGAGAGGGTCGCTTCCCTGCGCCTTCGGGTTGGGGATAGGTCTCTCACTATTGTTTCGGCCTACGGGCCGAACAGTAGCGTAGAGTACCCGGCCTTCTTGGAGTCCCTGGGAGGGGTACTGGAAAGTGCTCCAACCGGGGACTCCATTGTTCTGCTGGGAGACTTCAATGCTCACGTGGGCAGCGACAGTGACACCTGGAGAGGAGTGATTGGGAGGAACGGCCTCCCCGATCTGAACCCGAGTGGTGTTCTGTTATTGGATTTCTGTGCTAGTCACAGTTTGTCCATAACGAACACCATGTTCGAGCATAAGGGTGTCCATCAGTGCACGTGGCACCAGGACACCCTAGGCCGGAGGTCAATGATCGACTTTGTAGTCGTATCATCTGACCTTCGGCGGTATGTCTTGGACACTCGGGTAAAGAGAGGGGCTGAGCTGTCAACTGATCACCACCTGGTGGTGAGTTGGATTCGCTGGCAGGGGAAGAAGCGGGACAGACTTGGCAGACCCAAACGTACCGTGAGGGTCTGTTGGGAACGTCTGGCGGAACCCGCTGTCAGGGAAGTTTTCAACTCCCACCTCCGGGAGAGCTTCAACCAGATCCCGAGGGAGGTTGGAGACATTGAGTCCGAATGGACCATGTTCTCCACTTCCATTGTTGATGCAGCCGTCCATAGCTGTGGCCGTAAAGTCGGCGGTGCCTGTCGTGGCGGCAACCCCCGAACCCGGTGGTGGACACCGGAAGTAAGGGATGCCGTCAAGCTGAAGAAGGAGTCCTATCGGGCCTGGTTGGCTCATAGGACTCCTGAGGCAGCTGATGGGTACCGGCAGACCAAGCGTGCGGCAGCTCGGGCGGTTGTAGAAGCAAAAACTCGGGTCTGGGAGGAGTTCGGGGAGGCCATGGAGGAGGACTACCGGTTGGCCTCGAGGAAATTCTGGCAAACCGTTCGGCGCCTCAGGAGGGGGAAGCAGCTTTCTGTCAACACTGTTTACAGTGGAGGTGGGGAGCTGTTGACCTCGACTGGGGATATTGTCGGGCGGTGGAAGGAATACTTTGAGGATCTCCTCAATCCCTCTGTCATGTCTTCCGTAGAGGAAGCAGAGACTGGGGACTTGGAGGTCGATTCATTCATCACCGGGGCTGAAGTCACTGAGGCAGTTCGCAAGCTCCTCGGTGGCAAAGCGCCGGGGGTGGATGAGATCCGCCCTGAGTACCTCAAGTCTCTGGATGTTGTAGGACTGTCTTGGTTGACACGCCTCTGCAGCATCGCGTGGCAGACGGGGACAGTGCCTCTGGACTGGCAGACTGGGGTGGTGGTCCCTCTTTTTAAAAAGGGGGACCGGAGGGTGTGTTCCAACTATCGGGGGATCACACTCCTCAGCCTCCCTGGTAAAGTCTATTCCAGGGTACTGGAGAGGAGAATCCGGCCGATAGTCGAACCCCGGATTCAAGAGGAACAATGCGGTTTTCGTCCTGGCCGTGGAACACTGGACCAGCTCTATACCCTCCACAGGGTGCTTGAGGGTTCATGGGAGTTTGCCCAAACAGTCCACATGTGCTTCGTGGACTTGGAGAAGGCATTCGACCGTGTCCCTCGCGTCATTCTGTGGGAGGTGCTCCAGGAGTATGGGGTTGGAGGCCCTCTGTTGAGGGCTGTACAGTCCCTGTACAACCGGAGCAGGAGCTTGGTCCGCATTGCCGGCAGTAAGTCGGACCTGTTCCCAGTGCATGTTGGACTCCGGCAGGGCTGCCCTATGTCACCGGTTCTGTTCATCATTTTTATGGACAGGATTTCTAGGCGCAGCCAGGGGCCGGAGGGGGTTCGGTTCGGGGGCCGGCAGATTTCGTCTCTGCTTTTCGCGGATGATGTTGTCTTGTTGGCTTCCTCGAGCCAGGACCTTCAGCATGCGCTGGGGCGGTTCGCAGCCGAGTGTGAAGCAGCTGGGATGAGAGTTAGCACCTCCAAGTCCGAGGCCATGGTTCTCGACCGGAAAAAGGTGGCTTGCTCCCTTCAGGTTGGAGGAGAGTTCCTGCCTCAAGTGGAGGAGTTTAAGTATCTTGGGATCCTGTTCACGAGTGAGGGAAGGATGGAACGTGAGATTGACAGGCGGATCGGTGCAGCGGCTGCAGTAATGCGGTCGCTGTATCGGTCTGTCGTGGTAAAGAAGGAGCTGAGCCGAAAGGCGAAGCTCTCGATTTACCGGTCAATCTACGTTCCTACCCTCACCTATGGTCATGAACTTTGGGTCATGACCGAAAGAACGAGGTCCCGGAAACAAGCGGCTGAAATGAGTTTCCTCCGCAGGGTGGCGGAGCGCTCCCTTAGAGATAGGGTGAGGAGCTCTGTCACCCGGGAGGAGCTCAGAGTAGAGTCGCTGCTCCTCCGCATCGAGAGGAGTCAGCTGAGGTGGCTCGGGCATCTCTATCGGATGCCCCCTGGACGCCTCCCTAGGGAGGTGTTCCAGGCATGTCCCACCGGGAGGAGGCCCCGGGGAAGACCCAGGACACGCTGGGGTGACTACGTCACTCGGCTGGCCTGGGAACGCCTCGGGATCCCCCCGGAAGAGTTGGAGGAAGTGTCCGGGGAGAGGGAAGTCTGGGCGTCCCTGCTCAGACTGCTCCCCCCGCAACCCGGCCCCGGATAAGCGGAAGATAATGGATGGATGGATGGATATCTTTTCTTGAGCATATAGCCAAGTTTTTTCTTAGCAAATACTGTATATTACACATTTATTCACATGAAACATTTTATAGATATAGAATACATATTTATTGACATGAATATTTGTACATGGAAATACAGTACAAGTGAAGGAATCACTGAATCCATATTAGAAAAATGTGAATACAGATGTTGACATTATAGAACTTTTTGACCAACATGATGTTCAATTTTCTCAGTTGTTACAGGTATCTAGCCTATATGAGTTTTGTGAGCTGGTGCTGGAGCTTCCTCGGCCAGAAGATTTGTGTAGTCATCCCATCACGTGCATGTCCATCAAATCATCAATATACCCTGTGCAATACACAGACACACAGAAAACATGAATCATTAGTATCATTTATTGGATTATTCAACAACTGTTAATATAGTGACATTTTGCACTTTGAATTCTGTGGTTGTGTAGTTTTTGGTTTATTTATTGTGTGACATGTACAGTATAAATGTTTGTTTCTTGAGTAAAAACAAAAAGTTAACACGAATGTGGCCTCAGTCTTCACTGCACTCTCTCTTCATGAACTTTGGAAAGCTCAATTTGAAAAGAGGATCCCCTGATGATGTGGTGGTTTGTCCTCTAACAGCATTCTCGCTGTAATGCAGTGCAAAAGTATATTTTTATGATAACAGGCCATACTTAGGAGTAAAACATGACAGCACTGTTACAGTGTCAATTCAAGCACTAAAGGCTGCAACAGCTCACTGCTACACTTGATCAACAGCAGGTAACTGTAATGGTGCATTGGCCTATGTAAAAAGAGAGAAGTGACATCAGCTTTATCTTACGTGTTATCTATGCCAACAGCTGCATGCAGCGTAAAAAAGGATCACTCATAAATAAAATCCAGAGAAAAAACGCTTGGAGTGTAAATTGTGCTGGGATGTAGCAGTCTCAACCATACACTCGTTTTGCCCTGGGCTTTTCTAACATACACCAGTTTAGAAGATATTTCCAAATGCATTATTTTCACAAATTCCAAAGCTTAGACCCGGTGAAGCCACCGTGTATGTATCGCTTGACCGACCTGGTCGCTGGGTTTGCATATGAAGACCGTGCTGATTGCTCACTAGAAGCTAGCGGTTAGCGTTAGCTTGTGCTATATGGCAAAACGCTACTTTGTTAGTTCGTGTAGAACTGAATAATGAACACAGCTAAACATTTGTAAATGCTGGCATCTCCCTCGGACATGCACTAAATCATTTACAAGACCAGAAACGTGGTGTGATGTACCAGAAGCTACGGTAGCAGCGAGCTAACGTTTGACGGCTGAAGCCGTGGTCTCGAAGCTAGCGGTTAGCCTTACGTCGTTCTCAATGGCAAAACAAGCACGCTACAACACGCAAGAGTTCGCGCTAATCTACAAAAGAAACACACAGCTAATTATTTGTATACTTACATGTCCTTCCTCTGCAGGTATTCTACGCGAAGTTGGAAGTGAGCCCTCCTTTAGATGAAGTCTCTCGGCTAATCCTGCCTCGTACTGACCGAGGTTGGAAAAACAGTCAGCCTTGAAGTGGTTAGCACACACCAGCAGGTTTTTGCCAACTGTAGCGGGGACGTTGCCTTCAAAAATTAATTCAATCCACGCCGCTCTTTTGTCCTCTGCGGCAGGGAGCCGATGGAGCGATTTGTGCTGCTCTCTACAGCCAACAACAGAACCATGCGTGTAGCGCCCCTACCTACACGGTGCTTTCGATAACGAAATGGCGTATCTGTGGTAGCGCTGTATCTGGTGGGTGGAGAGACACCGGGGAGATGGGGAGGGAGCACTGGCTGGTGGGCGGGAACATGTTCCCTTATTGCGTATTAGCGACCAACAATTGCAAATGGCTCGTGTGGAAGGGTGTTTTCAGAAATCCGTATCTCACTGGAAATAGCGCGAACGGTCTTATTTCACACTTTGTATGTGTGTGGCAGCACCAGAGACCCAAAATAACACCCCAAAACCCAGAAAAAGTTGGTTTTTCATAATATGGGACCTTTAAAGAGCTGTAATTCCTAAACCCTTGCTCCAATTTGGATGTGAATACTCTCAAATTACAGCTGAGAGTCTGCACTTTAAGCCCATATTGATTATATAATTGTATCTTGAATATGTTTTTGTAAACAGCTAAAATAACAAAACTTGTGTCACTGTCCAAATATTTTTGGGCTTAACTGTATACATTGAGTGAACAGCATCAGGCCATCAAGCTCTGACACCAAACCAGCAACAGATTCTTTAGCTCTCGATGGGCGTTTTGCAGCCTGAGCAGATGATTATCAGACACATCCACCCGCCGTCCTCTGAGCAGCCCTGAAACAATCAGTCGTGTGAGATCTAGTATCTGACACCACAGATGGAGCAACACCCATAAATTAAAAAAAACCTTTTTATACAACCAACAGTGCAATAAAACATCACCAAGGAGATAAAAAGTCCTCACACACACACACACACACACACACACACACACACACACACACACACACACACACATATTGTGTTTATATCACTTGTGGGGACATTACATAGACTTACATTCATTTCCTGGAGCCTTACCCTTACCCTAACCCTAACCATAACCACTATCTGCCTGTTCCTAACCCTGTACCTAACCTAACCTTACCTAACCCGTAACCCTATCCTCAGTCTGCACCCTGAAATTTAATGATTTACATTAAGGGGACCTGCATTTTGTCCCCATAAGGGAGGTCAGTCCCCACAATGTGACTGTGTAAACAGATTTTTGTCCCCACAATGTGATAAATACCTGGTGACACATACACACACACACACACACACACACACACACACACACACACACACACATATACACACACACACACGCGCACACGCACACACGAAATACACTTTGGTACTGTTGGAAATGACATAATCACTTACAGTGACAGAAGTGAGAGTACACGTTGTACAAATCCATTGTGATCAGTTCTACAGTGGAGACCTGGACTGCAAACAAAACTGAAAGCATGAAACGGCTCCGAATGAAGGGGTGCAAGCAGGGACAGGTTTACTGCCTGTGCTATTACAAAAACAAAGTACAGAGAAAGTTAAAGAGAAAGTAAAGACTAAAAGTTACGTTTGAAATTCCCAACATGTGATTTATGGTCCAACCACACAGTTTCCAAAAACACTGTTACCTTTAGTAAGTAGCAGGGAGTGGGTGAGTTAATGTGAAATCGAGTAAATGGTTCAACAAGTTGGCCAGAAAATAAATGTGAGTTACACATGAGTGAACAGCATCAGGCCATCAAGCTCTGACACCAAACCAGCATCTGTCCTACTGTTTGTTTCTAAAGTGGAAAAATGTGAATCCAGGATAACACTAAAACTGTAATCTCAGATTTAATCCAGGGAGTTAATTTCCCAGATTATTAAACAGCATCTCTTTTTGTTTTAGGGCCGACTAGAAGGATTTCTGTTTTGTCCTCATTTAACTTCAGGAAATTATTGCTCATCCATTGATTTGATGCCAAGAGACAGTTTGTAATGAGTCTACAGCTGCAGCATCGGTTGGTTGGCAGAGATGTATAGGTGTGTGTCATCTGCGTGGAAACACGCATTGTGCTCTCTCATGATGTTGACAGGTGGCAGCAGGGATAATGAGGACAGTAATGGACCAGTGTTTCTCAGTCTGATACTGTACATTTTCCTGCAGGACAAGTACTTTTACTTTTGATACTTTAAGTATACTTTACTCATCTTTTCTGTACTTGAGCAGGATTTTGAATGCAGGAGTGTTTTGACGTTGCTGTGTTGGCACTTAGAGTCTGAACCTGAATATTCTCTCCGTCCTCCTCCAGGTGTAATCTCAGGGTTCATACATAACATGTCAGTGTTTCCACAGAGTGATGGAGTGCATATTACAGGTACATGAGCTCAGGTGAGAAATTAGAAGTACACTTGATCGAAACCTGACAAATAGTTGTTGTGTTTGCAGCAACTTCAAATGAAAGTGATGACTCCATCATGTGTGAAGCTGGTTTAATGTAATTTTTTTTTTGGAAACCTTAGAAGCGGTCCAGAAATCAACATTTTTTTGCCACTTGGTAAATAATGGATCCATGAATTGATAAGATCAATAGCACACAAAACACAACACCAAACAGCTTTTCACGACACAAAGTTTACAACAAATCAAGCTCAACCGAGCTCCCAAACAGGGAGATGCCCAGTGTGGGACCAATGGAGACCCCTGTCCCCAGCAGCTTGACCTCCACACCCGACGGCCCAATGCCGACGCCGGTGTCCACTCCCAGGCCGACTGTAGCTTTCACCGGACCAGCAGCGGCGGAAGCGCTGGCCAGTTCTGCTTTAGCAAAAGCTCTGGCACCAGACCCCAAAGAGAGTCCGGCCCCCGCGCTGGCGTTGGGCCCTTTAGCCTCGGTGTCACACACGCTCCATGTAGCGCGCGCGTAGCCCACCCCTGCAGCAGCGTACACTCCTGCCTTCGGGATCCGCTTCCCAGATTCATTGGCGCATTCATCTCCAAATGTCCCAGCACCTGCATAGATGCCAGCGACAAAAGCTGTTCCGGGCCGGTCAAAGCTATCAATCATCTTCACCACCGCAGGGTCTTTGACGCACACGTCTCTGCCTGCACGTTCAACTGCTGCAAAGAGGGAGAAGACACTACATTCAAAGCCAAAGAGGAGTCCAGACCAGTGCTGACAAAGGTTTGTGTGGGGTGGGGATGGCAACAATATTATCATAGTATTTTTTAAAAATATGATGTACGTGTAATGTAATTGCATAAAGTCTGAAAAGTCGGAACAGAGCTGAGAAATAATTAGATCATTTGCATATTTAAAGGTATAATTCCAGAAAACTTGTACGACATGTACACCTCTGGTGTCTTAAGTTTGTCTAAAATTCCTGAAATTTCCACAGTACATTCTGAAGTTTTTTTACAGAGAGGTTTGTTCATATCATTCATGGACAGATTTATGTAACATCCCCAAAAACATGGCCAAAATCTCTTATTTTTCTTATGGCTGTTGATGGAGTTTATGGAGTAATAGAAAGAAAGATTTCCTCTAAACTTTGACTCTGTTCAGACGTCACTTTTGTGTCTAAGACACAGTCTTTTATTTGTTCTCAGAATATTAGAACTTGTTTTCATTATATATGTGTGTGTGTGTGTGTGTGTGTGTATATGTATGTATGTATGTACGTATATATACATATATACACACATGTGTGTGTGTGTGTGTGCGCACATATACATATATACGTGTGTACACACACACACACACACACACACACACACACACACACATACATATGTATATATATATATTTGTAAACTTAAACTGTAAACAAAAACAATTCAAAAAGCAGTTTACTTACCCTTATCGTCTGTTTTGAAAGAAAGAAAAAAGAAACTTTGTTATTTGCTAATTTAGGCCATTTTTTTTCTTGTAAAATCCACAAAAGTCACAGGAAAAATGTCAAATTCACAATTACTCCAATGTTATCAAAGCAGATTGCTAAACTTGACATTTTGGGTTTTCATTGTGCTTCCTGTATGTGGGAACACACGGGATGTACGCAGTTTGTGTGGTGTGAAGGTACTTCTACCCTCAACACACCATCCAAAGAGCTCTGGAAGCTTTTTGTTTCACTTTTAATGACTGAAATGACAAATGAGCTAAATGTCCATTAAATAGCAACATGTTTCCTCAGAAGTCCTCAATATTCTGTGTTTCCTGGTGGGACATATTAGCACTTATTCTGCTACATGATGTTTGCCTACCTGACATCTTCAAGAGTTTACCCTGAAAAAAAAAAAGAAGAATCAACAGTAGATTAGTAAATTAACTGAGATAATGGAAATGGTCTCTATAGCAAACTATATTATAGTTCATATTCTCGTTCTCGTACTCTCATTCATACAAAAGCTACTTTTTCATCAATGGCCCTCCATCATCCTCTTTTTGGAGTATCTCAGTTATGTCTGTTGGTTGATTTGATAACATACGATATATTAACTCCCGTTCTGGACTTAATTGCCCGTCAGTATAACTCAAAGGTCTCTGTGCACTCAGGGCGTGTCGCTTAGTGTATGGTGAACATTGGCTCTTTCTAAAAGATCTTTTATGATTTCAGACGACGCTCAAACAGGCACCAGCTCTTTCGGAGAGCATTTAACACAATTCAGTGTTAACTTCAGCTTCATGTAAAGTGAATAAACATGATGTTTCCCAGATGACCTAATGCTCGCCTGCTGCTGAGTATTAAATCACAGTTCTGCTGAGAAATCTACCTGAGTAACGGTTTGTAGGTAATAATCATTTTAACAAAGCACGCTATGACCTCACAGCTCATCCCACAGCGCAGTGACAGAGGGGCTCTTAAAGAATTAACACGGGTTTATATTTTGTTTGAATAATATCACACATGATTTGATAACTCACCTGAATGAGGTTGCTTGAAGATGTTGTGTGCTGCAGGAATTCAGCTGAACTCTGGGAGTTGATGCCCAGCGAGGGGCATAAATACCAGACTGCAAGCAAAACTGAAAGCCTGAAATGGCTCAGAGCAAAGGGGACAAAGTACAGAGAAAGTTAAAGAGAAAGTAAAGACTAAGAGTCACGTTTGAAATCCTCAACAGGTGATTTGTGGTCCAACCACACAGTTTCCAAAAATACTGTTACCTTTAGTAAGTAGCAGGGAGGGAAAGAGTACAGTACAGCACAGTGCTCCTGTAAGGAAACAAGTAAAAAAAATACTTGTGTAAGAATGTAGAAAGATAAAGGTAAAAACTGGCTGAGTTAATGTTAAATTGAGTAAATGGTTCAACAAGTTGGTCGCAAAATAAATGTGTGTTATACATGAGTGAACAGCATCAGACCGTCCAGCTCTAAAGTGGAAAAATGTGAATCCAGGATAACACTAAGACTGTAATCTCAGATTTAATCCAGGGAGTTAATTTCCCAGATTATTAAACAGCATCTCTTTTTGTTTTAGGGCCGACTAGAAGGATTTCAGTTTTGTCCTCATTTAACTTCAGGAAATTGATTCCATTGATTTGATGCCAAGAGACAGTTTGTAATGAGTCTACAGCTGCAGCATCGGTTGGTTGGCAGAGATGTAGAGGTGTGTGTCATCTGCGTAACTATGGAAACACACATTGTGCTCTCTTATGATGTCGACAGGTGGCAGCAGGGATAATGAGGACAGTAATGGACCAGTGTTTCTCAGACACATGAGATGTTCAAGATGATTGATTAGGATGGTCAGTCATATCAGACGCTGCACTTTGACCTGAGAGGACAAGAACTGAGACCCTATTTTCATCTGAATCAGTCTGATGATTTCAGTCGGGGGAGTTTCAGAGCTGTTTGTTCTAAAGTCTGACTGAAATCCCTTCAGGCTGAAGAAGTTAATTCATCTCTTTCAGTGTCTTACTGATGGATGGAAGGTTGGATGTCGGCCTGTAGTTGGTGAGAGCATCACTATCGAGGTTTGGTTTCTTTTGTAATGGTTGAAACACTGTCAAACACCTGCTTTAGAAATGCTGTAGGTGCAGGGTCATCACAGGAGGTGACTGACTGAGTCATGCAGAGCTCAGAAAAAATGGAAGCAATGCCTCCTCCTTCCCTGTTTGGTCTGTTTGGAGCCTCCATCAGGTCTCAACTAAACACATAAAATGTTTTTTCTTTTCACTTATCAGATCACTGATGGGCTCTTTAAGGTCAAGCGTCCTGGGGTCTGTCTCATTTCTGATGGACACCTGAGTGATGATGTCGGTGCTTATTGTTGGCTGTTTGTGCCTCTGACTGCCCTCTGCTGGCCAAACATCTGCAGCACAAAGCAAGAAACAAGGATTTGTGTCAGGGTGTCAATGAATGTTCACTGACACTGCAGGTAGAGCTGGACGGTGACTCACCTGTCCCCTTGGGACACTGTGTCAAACAGAATTTCTAGGACACACTTTCATAAAGGAGGCAAATTATGTTTGCATGGTTTTGCATCATGTTAACATTTTTAAAGAATCATATTTTATATTTAACGTGAATATTTGGATTTTGAGGATGGAGCAGATAGAAAAGACACTGTTTGACAGGAGGACAGACAGAGTTTCAGCTCTGCAGGTTCGGACCTTTAACTCTGTGAACTGTCGCTGCAGCTGTTTCCTCAGTCTGCTTCGGTCGGCCAGATGTGGTGAAAAAGCATTTGCTAACATTGACACGAATGAAAATGAGCAGCTCTGAATATGGTTGTTCATCCAAATAAGTCAGGACATTTAAAGCACACTTCACACAAAGATCCAGAGGTTTCTGTAGGTTGCGAGCAGATCCTTCTGCAGGTATCACACACTGTAACACTGGTGTTCAGTGACAGACAATCCTGCATTTAAAGGGATTCAGCTCTTAGTTTATTCATGGATTACATGAAGAATATGAACACATCACGTTTCAGCTGTGATTTTCAGAGGCTAACAGCAACAGAGACAGCAGGGAGGAGGGAAGGATGATGAAGATGGATGGCAGAGATAGTATGAAGGCAGCCATGGGTGGAGCATGACGTCAGGTAAGCCTCCTCCCACGCAACTTTTACACTTTTTGGCAGGTGGTTCATCCCTCACTCGTCTTCTTCTTCTACCTCTTCTCCCATTTGTGGGAGTGACTGACTCCTCCTCACCAGCTGTTACAGTTAACGAGCTGATGTTCTCCATACTGCCACCTGCTGTACCGGAGTGGAACGTGGCAACATCACCTCAGCTTCTGCTTCTTGAAAGATGTTTTCAAAGAAAGTAACCCTCCTGTAGCACAATTTAAAGAATTTAAATCATCCTGTTGCCGTTACAGCCAATCTTTTTTTTTTTTTTGGTTAAAAATACCAAAAAAGAAGAAGAAGAAGAAGAAGAAGAAGTGCACTTTAACACAGTTTTCAGTATAAATAACGGGTTTGAACATGAACCGCTGTTAGCCGTTAGCATTTCCACGGTTTCAGTAAAAGTAGAGATGAAGCGACGACAAAATGAAGAGGGAACGAATGGAGAGATGTTTGCTGAAGTTCCTCCAGTCTCAGATTTTTACGTTCTCGTCTCCATGAACTGATGACGAAGAACACCTGGTGTCAGGTAAGCTGCTCACTGTCACTGCATGTTTTTGGCTGATTTAATGAGACGAGCAACAGGTTTTATGCTGAAGGTGATCAATGTGTCACTGGTCAATGAATGCGTTTGTTTGGGCTGTTTTTAGAGTTTTGTTTTTATTGATCATGCTACAGATACAATAAAAAGGGCACACATCTTAGCCATCACAGACCTTCTGCCTCAGTGCAATAGGACGGAGAAGTTAATTTGAAATAGACATTGAATGCTGAAATAATGAAAAAAGAAATGAATGCGGCCTGTCTGAGATTAACTTTAATGCTTCTAGAAATGAAAATAGCTTAAAGGCTTTTTTGTCTTTTACAAGTTTTTTGTTATTTTCTTGTTAGTTGTAGCTCATTCCTCCAGTGATTCAAACAGGGTTTAGTTAGAAATTATCTGTATTTATGAATGAAGAACTTCCGCAGGAACACCATTATGTTGAAAGCGAGGGTGACGAAAAGGTCAGTCTGTCAGTTGAATTATTATTATTTTTCTAAATATTACAATTAACCCCTCAACGTGATGGATATGAACCAGAGTAACGAGCTGCCACATCCTCGACGCGCTGTGACGTCCTTCGAGAAGAATGAAAACATCTTTGTCTTCTGAGTGACGTGTTTGGTTACATCTGCAGTGAACAGTAGAGGCTGTGGTCCCTGCCGGACGGGTCGAGGTCTTCGTAGACCGACCCTTCATGTGTGGAGACCGCAGCACAGTCGTCATAGACAGAAACCTGAGAAACAAACAAAAAGAAACTATGTAGAAGTGACAACCTGTGGTAGCCATGGTAACAGCCCAGACATTTCAACACCTGTCCTCATCCCGGGTCGTCAGATGCCGATGCTTTTGTCCCACTCTGTGTCTCATACAGACGCAGGAGGGACCTTTGGTTTTTGACTTGGCTTCACACGGGACAAGGACCCGTGTGTGGACGGCTGATGGATGGATTTATAGTGTTTGTGACCCCGGCGTGTCTAGTACAGATGGTGACAGACGGTATCTGATTATTCTGGGATGGGGCCAGGCTCGACACTTTGAAGATGATCACAAAGACATGAAGAGGTCACCTCCGTGTCTCTGCCGTTTCCCTCAGTGTTCACATCTGTGGAAGTACAGCAGAGGTCGTTTCCTGGTTCCTCGTCTGTTCTCATTTAAAGTTCAGATAAGAGTCGAACGGTAACTCACAATGAACCGTTCTCGTCCTCCATTTGTAGAAGAGCAGCAGGCAAACGGCCAACAGCACAACAACCACAGTCAAACAGATGACCGGACGAAAGACGTTACCTGGAGAAGAGACGTGAGAGACAACTGAACAAACGATGAGAAATCCCAACAGACGGATTCATTTTCTCACCTGTTAGGTGTCTGTTTGCCTGTTCAGTGCTGTTTCTTTTGGCCGGTATGGAAGCTGTCAATCTGTCAAACCACTGGAATGAGATGGCTTGAAAAGAGCGCTGGTCTCCATCCTCTTCCAAGTGGACTGGTGTGGTCTGTATGTGGTCTGAAAGCCACTAGACTGTTTTGGTCGCAGATTTTGATGATTGCAAGCCAATCATATGGCGAGCGCGGTGATCAGTCAACGCAGCTAAAACTGTGTACAATCACTAGAATTTGATTTCCCCTTGTGGGTCCTGATGATACAAGATGTTTGATTGACCGCGGGTGTGAAAGTCATCAGCTCTATGCTCATGACTTATCAGATCTGACGGGCTGCTTGGTGCTACTTAGTTAAAAATGGGAACTAGATTGTTGTTTGTGGTTGGGGTGGCTGTTGGGGGTTGTTATGATGTTCTGGATGTTTTATAGTGGTTTGTTAAGAGGTTCTTTGTGACTCAAAGCCAGTTTAAAGAAAGAAGGATGCTTTCATTCATTCTTCGATCCACACTGCTGCGCTGCAGCTGACAGCTGTAAATACTGAGCAGCACACCGAATGTGTATCAATCCACGGCTGAAAATAGTCCCTAACAAATGCACTGTTACTCCTGTTTGACTAACATTTGCTCAAAACTACAGTGTCCAGCTGTTTTAGGGGAATACAGAAAAAATAAACTTTGAACCTGTTCAAGGTATTTGTTGACATCCTGTATCTCTTAAACAAGCATCATAGTTAAAAGACCCCACCAGTTTAAAAATGTGTATGACTCAATGATAATCTAGAAAATAAAGGTATCAGCTGGTGTGACAAATGTGCGCGGAGCAATGAAAGCAGGTTTAAAAGCCACAAACTCAAACTAAGCCAGACGAAAACTGACTTTGAAAACTGACCTCCTGTAACTGTGATCTCAAACTCCTGGCATGCATTCGGTCCATCTTGTCTTCCCACGCCGCACCCGTACCGCCCGGCGTCCTGCTGCGTCAGCTGAGCGATGCTCACATTGAAGGACTTACTGCTCCAGGATGTGATTTGGTATCTGTCACTCGTGGCTTTCACATCATTGGTGTCAAAGAGAAATTTGCTGCACTCCTCCCTGCAGAGGAACTTCCGGTTTCGTGGATGTGAAAACAAGGAGCATGTGACCGTGATGTTTCCACCTTCAGCAACGCCATGGACTCTCGGCTCTCCAAACACGACGACTCCATCACACAGATCTGATGGAAAACGGTCTGATGACGTCACCTGAACTTCAAGCTTCATTGCATTTTTCAGTATTTTGGATCATTTATAGAATGAATATGAATATGAATGAATATAGATGAACTGAATACTTGAGAAAATCATCAGCAGAATAATCGATCTCACAAATAATTGTTTAGAAATTATGCTTAGAAAATATACATAGAAATATTTTTCCTACTATTTGCTCTGTAAGTGATTATTTACTGCAAAATTACTATTAAAGCTTAAGACTCAGCAGTTGTCAAGCTGTTAGTTTGCCATCTTCTGTTCTATCACAGTTTATTTTTCTCTCGCTTTAATGTTCATAGTTTCCAATCTATGATTGATTTAATTGTGGATTTCTAAAAATGTGTCTGCAGCATGGCTGTCCTGACGGGATACCTGCATCAGAAACACCTCCCATACATCCTAAAACACTGGATCAGGTATCGGCGAGTGTGCGAGTGTATGCACCGATCCAGTGTGAGCTGCTGCTTCCAACACCTGTTTGCTAATTAACATAACTGTCACTGCACACGTAGGCCAACATCCAGAAACTGGAAGCGACACGTGTAATTTGTTTTCTTCTTCTTTTGGCTGCCGGTCAAACTGTTAAAGGATGTTCTGTATGTTGAGTCAGTCAAACAGCAGTAACATCTATACAGGGTTAAAAATGTACAGCTGTTCAGAAGATTCAAATATGTGTATTCTGAAACATTATTGTATCAGAACTTCTATCAGTATCGTAAAAACTGCCGTCAGAACATCTTGAGTCTGCAGATTCGTAACAGGTGAGGTGAAATAAAAACATAATTTATTGGGTTATTTTTAACCTAAAGACACTGAAGCAGTTTCGTTTCCTGCTGGCCTGAAACCTCTGCAGCTCGGGGCAGATCTCCAGGAACAGGAAGCGTTTTTTCTTTGAAAATGACTTGTGGATATTTGTCATCTCAGTTTTTAGATTTACGGCAGAACTTCTGCAGTGACTCAACGCTGCCAGAACGCCAACGTCTGTAAACTATATTCACTGAAATGACCTCATGAACAGCAGCAGCTGCCCACCTGACCTCTGCTTTATGACCACAGTGGTGGAAGAAGTACTGAGGTCTATTATTTCACGTGAATGCAGTATTTTACTGCTGGTCGACTTAACTTAACTGCATTATGTACAATTAGGAAGATCAATCAAGTGAGATGATACTGCAGATACTTCTGAATTATCACCTCAAAATTGTACTCAAATACAGCACTTGAGTAAATGTATTTAGTTACTTTCAGCCAATTAGAAACGATGGAGACTAACATGCATATTTTCCAGTTGATCACTTGTTTTGAATATAAATGTTGTTAAAGGTATAAAATGTAGCGTTTCAGTCGGGACGGTGTCATGCATCAGTGTCATGCTCGGTGTGATGCTCAGTGTCGTGTTCGGTGTCATGCATCAGTGCCATGCTCTGTTTCATGCTTGGTGTTGTGCTCGGTGTCATGCTCTGTGTCGCGCTCCGTGTTATGCTCCGTGTCGTGCTCTGTGTCGCACTCCGTGTCATGCTATGTGTCATGCTCAACGTCATGCTCCGTGTCCTGCTCTGTGTCACTCTCCGTGTCGTGATCCATGTCATGCTCAGGTGTCATGCTCTGTTTCATGCTCGGTGTCATGCTCGGTGTCATGCTATGTGTCACTCTCCGTGTCATGCTATGTGTCATGTTCGCTGTCATGCTCGACATCATGCTCCGTGTCCTGCTCTGTGTCACTCTCTGTGTCGTGATCCGTGTCATGCTCAGGTGTCATGCTCTGTGTCATGCTCCATGTCGTGCTCTGTGTCGCGCTCTGTGTCGTGCTCCGTGTTGTGCTCTGTGTCACACTCTGTGTCATGCTATGTGTCATGCTCCGTGTCCTGCTCTGTGTCACTCTCCATGTCGTGATCCGTGTCATGCTCAGGTGTCATGCTATGTGTCATGCTCTGTTTCATGCTCGATGTCATGCTCTGTGTCGCGCTCTGTGTCATGCTATGTGTCACTCTCCGTGTCATGCTATGTGTCATGTTCGCTGTCATGCTCCGTGTCCTGCTCTTTGTCACTCTTTGTGTCGTGATCCGTGTCATGCTCAGGTGTCATGCTCTGTGTCATGCTCCATGTCGTGCTCTGTGTCGCGCTCTGTGTCATGCTATGTGTCATACTCGCTGTCATGCTCGACGTCATGCTCCGTGTCATGCTCAGGTGAAACTCACCTCTGACTCTGATCTCAAACTCCTCGTACGAGCCAAGCGAGGAGGAAGCACTCACGCCGACTTTGTACCATCCAGAGTCGGCCCGGCTCAGTGCCATGATGGCCACGTGCACTTCACTGGCGTTGTCGTCGTACCTGATGTTGTATCTGCCGCTCATCGCTCTTTTGCCGTGCGTTTCGATGAGGACGTCATCTTTCCCGCAGTCGTTCCTGCAGAGATATTTTCTGTTTCCTGTTGGCGCCTTAAAGTCGAAGGTGGTTCTGAAATCCTCGCCCTCCATTTTTGCATGAAGGCGCAATTCTTTGTTGATGAGACCAGTATTTCCATCAAATAGTGCTGCTGAAACAAAGACCAGTACTCGCAGTCATGTTGATGTAGACTCACTGCAAAACCATCCATCCCTTTCGGGGTCGCGGGGGGGCCGGAGCCTATCTCGGCTGTCAACGGGCGGGAGGCGGGGTACACCCTGGACCAGTCGCCAGCCGATCACAGGGCAACATATACAGACATACAACCATTCACTCACAGTCACACCTAGGACCAATTAACCTAATGAGCATGTTTTTGGTCTGTGGGAGGAAGCCGGAGTACCCGGAGAGAACCCACGCATGCACGGGAAGAACATGCAAACTTCACACAGAAAGACCTGACCCGGGAATCGAACCTGCGACCTTCTTGCTGTGAGGCACGCGCACTACCTGCTGCGCCACCGTGCAGCCCTCACTGCAAAACCACCTCAGCATAAAGATAAAGATCAGCATGAAACGACGTGCTACACAGAAGTCTAAAAGAAGTGTGTTCTGCCACACGGCGGCGGCATCATTCCCACCTGATGAGAAGCAGAAGAGCAAAACGTGGCGGATGTTCATTCTCAAGCAGTCGAGAGGAGGATGACCACTTCTCTGTCTGTCTGAGGTTTAAAGGAGTGCCTTCGTGAGTTCACTTCCTCACTCATTTTCTCCCTCCCTCGTTCTCAGAATCGAACTCTTACTCAACATCTCGGCCTTATGAATGTTTTTAGATAAAACTCCTGCAGCTTCCGCTCAGCACGGTGACCTTAGGCTGTCGCTATATGTGGAGATCCGCTGTCGTATCCCACCTCGACATCCTGTTTCAGCAGAGATATATATATATATATATATAACCTGTCAGGGACCCATTTTTAGATATAATGACAAATGAAAAAAAAAAGGACTTTGTGCTAACACAAATCTCTCTGCTCTCGTAGGTTTTGTTGTAATGCTTCATATCTGTACACAATCATGACTTTATTCACACAATTGGCCACTGAGATATTTTGTACTGCTTTGTCAGGATGTGGACTCCAGCTTGAACGGCTGTAACTCCGTCAACTTGTCCAGGAACAGCAGGACGAGTGGTGGTTGGTGGAAGGGCCTGATCCGTCCTCTCTCCTCTGATATTGTAGCATCACACAGGCTGCTTACAGTCGTTGTGTTTGTCTCTGTGGGATGATTTTAATGTTCTGAAAGCTCTGAACTCAAATGTGGTCACATAGGCCTTTATGCAAGCTCACATGCTGAGTGTTAGCCTGAGTGTCGAAGGAGCGCTCCATTGACTTTGATGGTTAAATGATCATAGCATTCAGAGCCAATAACAAGTTAACAACTGTAACTACACTCATGCACACACACACACACACGCACAGACTACGCATCAGTACATCTGTAGTGATTTTTAGTATATTGGAATACTGGAGGGGATATATTATGGTTATGGCCCTGATTCTTCTGTCTTGTTCTGTCAAGAAAACAGAGACACAAACTGGAAATAAGTTAAAGTGGCAGATTGATTCGCTTGTTTTATGAAAACAGAGAATTTTATGTGGAGTGTGGACAAAAATAAGACACTAGTGATGCTTCAGTTTACATCCAGACGCAGTTTGAATGCCAGCCACACAGAAAGCTGCAGGTCAGAGTGCTTGGAGGAGGGACTCAATCATTTAGAGAAGTGAGGAGTTGCTGGTTTGCCAGTGAAGACGGAAGAGAGGCAGCATTAAATCATCAAGTCCTCCAGAATGAAGGCGTGTTCCTCTGTGATCTGCCTCCTCTTCTTCAGTGAGTACCCTCTGGTTCCATTTCTGCCCTTCTCTCTTTTCCAACATCGCTTGTCTTCATTTTGTCGGACTCGCCGTCTGCCAGATGAACCTTACTGCAGAGAGGAGGCCGGTTTTCATCAGAGGTCTATGTTCTACCTTCCATCGTTTCATGTTGCTGGTTTCTGTAGTTAACCGTGACGAGCAGAGTCGCTCTAACAAGCCGCTCATATTATTTTATTATTAATAATACTTATTTTCTACGAGTTCGTTTTGTTCTGCTGGAGATGTTTTATAGACGAGACTGTTTATAGACTGCAGCTGTTTTCTGTTGGTTTTTGACTGTAAAGGAGGAAAAAGTTTGTTTTAGCTTCATCACACAGGAAACACCTCAAGTGAGAAAGGACCGGACGGAGGCTTTGGGTGGGGTGTCACTGACGCTGGTATGACGTGTGAGACACCATCTGAATGAAACTTGTTCAGTACTTTCGTTTAAGTGTTTATGAAAAAAAATAAAAAAAGAAACCAACAAAACTTCAAAAGTCATCACCTGCACTCTGACAGCTGAACACATTTTACACTGTTTGAAATTTCAACTTTACGTAACTGCTTCATTACTCGATACTGTCGAGGTGCAGAAATCCCAGACATCCCAAAGATCTTTGGACTAAAAATAAAGGTCTGTGTGATCAACGCCTGGATGCTCAGCAGGAGTTTGTAACCATTCCTTCCTGCACAGTAACCTGATCACATGCTGATAGTTGTTCTATTTATTCGCTTACGTTTGTTAGCATGCTGCTAATTTTAGTATGTGATCTATTTGATAGGTGACGCGATGGTTTGCCAGCTCATTTAAGACAAAACTCCAGCATAAACACAACTATTACACCAACTACAGCAATGAAGCTGCTGCGTCCATCAATGACCTTTAGTGAGCTGCAGGTGGAGACGTCCAGTGGACATGAGCTGAACTGCGCCTCAGTATGAGGCTGTAATCATTTGTGTGATCACTCTGCTGATGAAGGTTGAGACAGACTCAAGTCAAGTCCATCACTTTGATTTTTAGTGTTTTAGCATTGGGTGGGAGATGTGATCATTATCCCTAATGTCTAATCTGTAGTGTTTCATTATCTCACTGTCAGTCAGCATTAATATTTCTCCGTCCTCTTCCTCTGCTTAACAAACTCTTAAGCATCTTAAAAGCTTTCATCTTATCTAGGATCTGGTCTGAACTGAACTCTGAGAAAACGTCATTTTTCTAAGAATTTCTCAGTGTTTTGTCACTCACAGCAGCTCTTTGCGTGATACAAACTTTGATATATTAAGTCTTATGTGAAGACAATTGTTACCCCTCACTCACAGACTGGTTGAACTGGGCAGCTCCCAGTATGACTCTGAATTTGTGAATGTGAAACAAATCAGTCTTGCAGGAAGCACAGATAGTAACTCTGACCGTTTGTCTTTTCAGCAGCGCTGCAGGACGCAAACGCTGAAATCTCCGTCGTCACAGAGGAGGGAGGAAGCATCACACACGGCTGCCAGTTCTCCTTCTTCTCTGCTCACGGTAAAAAGACAAAGATCTTCTGCAGGGGACAATGTGAAGAAGACGACGTTCTCATCAGAACAACTGCCGACACGGCTCAGGATGGCAGATACAGCATTGAATATGAGGATGGTTTCTTTTCTCCACTTCTCTACGTGAGCATCACAAACCTGACTAAGTCTGACTCTGGATGGTACAGATGTGGTTTGCACACTTGGCTTCTGAATTCAAACAAGGACTTTGAGATCAGAGTCAATGAGGGTGAGTTTCATGAGCCGACAGCTGCTGTTTCAATACGTTCAGTCTGTTTAAAAGTGAGAACTGATGCTTTAAAACCAGCAGCTCATCTGTGAAATATCTGAGAAACTGTCACCTGAATGGACGTTGATTACTGGCTGCATTCAGCTGTTTACCTGCGTTTGTTTTGCAGCTCCGGTCGTTTCCACACCAAACTGGACTCCTGGAGCTTTTTCACCATCGGTCCCACCGGCCTCCAGTCTGACCACAGCACAGAGTTTAAGCTCCAGCTCAGGAAGCTCCACACCTCCATCAGCCTCCCCTGAAGCCTCCGAGCAGCCGGAGCAGCAGACGTCAGCTGATGGCCCAGGTACGCTTACATGAGCCAAAAAACTGTGTGCTTTCTATACATGTGAACGCTGATGTCACGTTTGGAGCGATGACACTGCGTGAACCGACCCTCACCTGTCAAACCTCCACAGGTGTGCTGCTGTACGTGCGCCTGACTCTGCTCGTCATGGTCTGTGCCTTATCAGCAGCAGTGCTGATCGCCTGCAGGAAGAGCGCCCGCAAACCCAAAGGTGAGGCTGGGTGAGCTCTGTCACAACAGGAAGTGGCTACTAGTTGCTACTGTAGCGTTGTTGTTTGCCTAAAGACTAAAGAAACACACCTGAATGTGCTTCTATGAGGAAGTAAATATTCAGTTTTTAGTCTGTTTCCTCCTCTGTTCCTGTCCTTAAAACTTCAACATCAGCAACTCTGAATTATAAGAAGCTGATGATAAAAAGACCACGTTCACTGGAACTTTTTGGTGGAAATGCTTCATCTCTATTGGCTCGTTTAAGTCAGGTGTTCTAATGGCGACTTGCATGTTTTTCAGAGCCTCCTGTGGAAGATGAGCGCATGAACGCCACAGAGGTGAGTTTGAGTGAGCCTGGGACGTCTCAGCGTCGTTAGTGTTTGATAATCCAAAGCAAACCCTGTTCTCCTCCTGCAGCCCGGCCGAGTGTATGAGGAGATCCAGGAGGAGAAGAGACGGAGCGGACCTCCTCCTGGAGAAATATTCACACTTTACTCTCAGGCCACATTCCCCAAACCGAACGCAGCTGAAGCCACAGATGACTACAGCTTAGTCACCGCAGCCACTTCTCAGACGACCGTGAGTAAAAACTGCATTTAGATTTTAAATATTTCAATATTATTTCACTGTCCAACAGAGGAATAGAATAAAGATGATAAGATTGTGGACAAAAATGTCCCAAAAATGTGACTTTAAACAAACTGCACATCAGATTATGGTTCAGATATTTTATTGAAGCGTCATTGAAAAATATACAGGCAGATGTATCATAAAGCTAATATCAATAGACATACAATAATAAAACACACACACACATATATATAAATACATAAATAAAATGATAAATATAGGCCCGTTTGTGATCATTAATCCTTCAAAACTCTGGATGTTTTTGTTATTATCTTATTAAAACTTAACTTATAAAAACTCTCTGCTGGTTTTCCTCCAGCCTGAAGACGAGTCCAGTAAGCTCACCTACTCTCAGATGGATTTTGCAGCATCCTCGCTCACCGGCGCCCCCTGTGGTGATGCAGAGAGCGTCGTCTACTCTGTGCCTCGGCCTCAGGAGGCTTCCCCTCCTCTCTACTCCACCGTTACTTCTCAGCCGCTGTAGCTTCGGCGCTGTCGGCGGCAAGAGGTTTGAACGAGAACCTTAAAGGGACAGTTCACCCTGAAATCAGAAATACATTATTTTCCTTTTTCACCTGAAGGACTGTTGATCCGTTTGGATGGTTTTGGTGTGAGGTATCAGCTGTACAGATATCGGCCTTCTTATTCATCATGCACGTCTCACACTTCCTGATTTGCAGTGATGTGATTGGTGGATGCAGTTTGGTAGAAAGTAGTTTTTCAGTTAGATTTTTTTGGTGCTTTGAGCAACACAAACTGAGCAGCAGGTGGCCGATTTCTCAAGAACTCTGCAGCTCACACTGAAACAATATTAACAAGCTATTACAGGAAGCTATTTTGGTGGAAGAAACAAATATTTGCATATTTAATATTTGTGTTGAGTAACTTTTCTTTTTCGTAACTTTCTGCTTTTTTTCCAGAATTTTAGCGGAAAAATGACAAAAATTAACGTAGCGTCAAAACAGGTGTTTATCGAGCATTTGTGAGGGAAGTTTCTGAAGCTCCTGAGATATTTTTTTTGTCCTTTTGCCATAAAGATCAGAGACAAACAAAACAAACATGAGGAAGTCCCGGTGTGTCTTGCAGAAAGTGGCAGATTATTTGCTTCTAACTCGCTAGCTTGCACTGATGTTGTGCAATTTATTTCCCTCCTTCATCACTGATAGTTATCAGTTACTGTTCTGAATGAAATCTGTTATTTTAATTGATCAATAAACAGTCCGTTAGAGCCAGCATTAAAGCAAATGTTCAGGTTTTCAAGCGTTAACAGTGAAGATGAGACGTTTCTATAAGCTCTTGTGCTTCTGCACAAATGTACATTTTATTACTTCAGCTGAATTTATTCTGACTTTTTAACTGTAGTTTGTTCAGGAGGTGAATCTCGTCATCATGAGATCAACGACCTGTAAAATGTTTGTTCCTCATCCTTTGTCGCTAAACAATGCTAAAAACTTTATTCCCCAAACTGATGATCGGAAACAAACAGCATCTGTTTGACGAGAAAGAAGGAATCAAACAGGAGCAGAAATGCAGATATTTTTATTGAAAATAAAGTTTACATGAGTTGAACATTGGCAGTTGAAACAGTTTACGGTCTTTTATGTTTTATAAAATATTTTTATAAATATTTTCAGCCACTACGTGTGTTTTGAAGAGAACAAGACAAAAACCCCTCAAAACAACATAAATAATATTTCCACTTCCTGTGAAGCCTCTGCGCGCTTCGTCCACATCGTCCATAAAAAAAACAAATTTAACTTAAAACGTAGAAACAACATTTAGAAATGGAAGACAAACACTTGGTAAATATTTCCCTTTACAGTCTTACAGTAAACTAAATAGGAGATGTGAGCTTTAAATAAAGGTGTCAGGTGAAATTAAATGCTGTGGCACATCACAGGTAAACACACGGAGGAGGAGGAGGAGGAGGAGGAGGAGGAGGAGGAGGAAGGTCAGCTGACAGAATGAAAGCTGCATAGAATCAATATGATGAATCTCTAATGTAGAGAAGATGACTGAGGAGGAGCGTGTGCTGTTTCTGCCCTCAGAGTCTTTTTCCGTCACCTCGTTCTTTAACGGCTTTCGTATTTCGTCGACTTCCACAAAGGAAACTTTGCTGTTTATTGCCAAAATAAATGTCAAAATGCGACACTGTGAAGTGTCTCAGTGCAAACTGTGGAGCGTGGATTCTTCCTCACTGCGTTCGTCAGAGCAGGAGAGAAAAAACAAAACAAAACAAAAATGGAAAAAAAAACGAAACGCTCATCTTTGCCTGTTTTAGCCCCTTAACTACAAATTATGTCCATTTCATATTTCGGATGACTGTTTTTCAGTTTGTGCTGTTGAATTTAAGCTTTCGTTAGCTTGCCGGGCTAATGGAACACAGCAGTCTGTTAGCTAGTCGGGCTAAGGGACCACGGCGGTCCGTTAGCTCGCCTGGCTGATGGAACACAACGCTCTGTTAGCTAATCAGGCTAATGTGCACTTTGCTGGTGTTGCCGTCTTACCTGATGTTGTATCTGCCGCCCATCGCTCTTTTGCCGTGCGTTTCGATGAGGACGTCATCTTTCCTACAGTCGTTCCTGCAGAGATATTTTCTACTTCTTGTTGGCGCCTTAAAGTCGAAGGTGGTTCTGAAATCCTCACCCTCCATTTTTGCATGAAGGCGCAGTTCTTTGTTGATGAGACCAGTATTTCCATCAAATGGTGCTGCTGAAACAAAGACCAGTACTCACAGTCATGTTGATGTAGACTCACTGCAAAACCACCTCAGCATAAAGATAAAGATCAGCATGAAACGACGTGCTACACAGAAGTCCTAAAACAAGTGTGTTCTGCCACATGGCGGCGGCGTCAGTCCCACCTGAAGAAGAAGAGCAAAACGTGGCGGATGTTCATTCTCAAGCAGTCGTTCAGCTGCAGGAGAGGAGGATGACCACTTCTCTGTCTGTCTGAGGTTTAAAGGAGTGCCTTCGTTCACTTCCTCACTCATTTTCTCCCTCCCTCATTCTCAGAATCGAACTCTTACTCAACATCTCAGCTTCATGAGCATTTTAAGATAAAACTCCTGCAGCTTCCGCTCAGCACGGTGTCCTTAGGCTGTCGCTGTAGGTGGAGATCAGCTGTCGTATCCCACCTCGACATCCTGTTTCAGCAGATCAGGTCAAAGGAGGGCAGTGCTCTGAAAGGTGTCCTACACATGTGCTGTATTTTAGGTTCTGGTAGCATCATCTCTGCCTTGATGACACCAATGACACAATCATGCTTCTCATGCTTCTCATCTGTGTCATAGTATATATCAATCATTTATCTGTATCTACAAATCTCTATATATCTGTATATCTCTAGAGAGAGAGAGAAACGTATGCATACACAGAGTCAGCTGAATGGCATGAACAAGATCCAGGCAATAAACACCTACGCCCTGCCTGTAATCAGATACCCTGCTGGTATAATATCTTGGCCACTGGAAGAAATGGAAGCCACTGATATCAAGACAAGGAAGCTCCTTACGATGCATGGAGGGTTTCACCCTAAGTCCAGCGTCCAGAGGCTATACACCAACGGAAGACAGGAGGCCACGGACTAGTGAGCATCAGAGTACATAAGGAAGACAGCTCCCAATGATGACCTGCTGAGTGAATGCCTCAGGCAGCAGAAGCCCAGCAAGGAGGAGCCAGAAGGGTTGGCATGGACAGACAAGTCCCTGCATGGCATGTACCATCGACAGCTTGAGGAAGTGGCTGCCATAGCGAAAACATACCAGTGGCTGGAATATGCTGGACTGAAAGACAGCACAGAGGCACTGATGATGGCTGCACAAGAGCAAGCCTTGAACACAAGGTCAATAGAGTCTGGGATCTACCACAGCAGACAAGACCCCAGGTGCAGGCTGTGCAAAGATGCCCCTGAGACAATACAGCACATAACAGCGGGGTGTAAGATGCTGGCAGGGAAGGCATACATGGAGCGTCATAACCAGGTGGCTAGCAACGTACACAGGAGCATCTGTACCAAGTATGGGCTGGAGGTCCCAGGATCAAGGTAGAAGATGCCTCCAAAGGTGATCCAGAACGACCGAGCCAAGATCCTGTGGGACTTCCTGTTCCAGACAGACAAACTGGTGATGGCGAACCAACCAGACATAGTGGTGGTAGACAAAGAACAGAAGACAGTCACAGTGGTGGATGTAGAGATCCCAAGTGACAGTAACATCAGGAAGAAAGAGCACGAGAAGCTGGAAAAATACCAGGGTCTCAAAGAGGAGTTGGAGAAGATGTGGGGCATAAAGGCAAAAGTGGTCCCAGTAGTGATCGGGGCACTCGGAGCGGTAACCCCCGAGCCGGGAGAATGGCTCCAGCAGATACCAGGACGAACATCTGAGATCTCTGTCCAGAAGAGCGCACTCCTGGGAACAGCCAAGATCCTGCGCAGAACCCTCAAGCTCCCAGGCCTCTGGTAGAGGACCCGAGCTTGAAGGAGGCACAATACCGCCCCAGGTGGGGCGAGAAGGGGAATTTTTTTAGATATAGATATATATATATATAAATAGATATTGAGATACCTCTACCTTTATCTCTCTCTTTATATTTATGTATTTCGAGGTATCTATTGTTACTTCTTTCACCGTGAGCTTTGTCACCTCTATGCCTTCTTGACAACAGATGTCACTCTGGAACATCACCTGTCAGGGACCCGTTTTTAGATATAATGACATAAAAAAGGACTTTGTGCCCAACGTAAATCTCTCTGCTCTGGTAGGTTTTGTTGTAATGCTTCATATCTGTACGCACAGGCTGTTTGTAGCATAGCACAGGCCTTTATGCAAGCTCACACACCGAGTGTTAGCCTTAGTGTGGAAGGAACGCTCCACTGACTTTCATGGTTGAATGATCATAGCGTTCAGAGCCAATAACAAGGTAACAACTGTAACTACACACACACACACACACACACACACACACACACACACACACACACACACACACACACACACACACACACACACACACTACATATCACTACATCTTTTGTAGTGATCTTTGGCAAATACTAAGCTGGCAGATTAATTCACTTGTTTTTTTTAAAAATTACAGAGATTTTTATGTGGAGTGTGGACAAAAATAAGACACTAGTGATGCTTCAGTTTACATCCAGACGCAGTTTGAATGCCAGCCACACAGAAAGCTGCAGGTCAGAGTGCTTGGAGGAGGGACTCAATCATTTAGAGAAGTGAGGAGTTGCTGGTTTGCCAGTGAAGACGGAAGAGAGGCAGCATTAAATCATCAAGCCCTCCAGAATGAAGGCGTGTTCCTCTTTGATCTGCCTCCTCTTCCTCAGTGAGTACCCTCTGGTTCCATTTCTGCCCTTCTCTCTTTTCACACCATCGCTTGTCTTCATTTTGTCGGACTCGCCGTCTGCCAGATGAACCTTACTGCAGAGAGGAGGCCGGTTTTCATCAGAGGTCTATATTCTACCTTCCTTTCGTTTCATGTTGCTGGTTTCTGTGGTTAACCGTGACGAGCAGAGTCGCTCTAACAAGCCGCTCATGATCAGTTCTCTTAATTTTTACGAGTTTGTTTTGTTCTGCTGGAGATGTTTTATAGATGAGAAAATGCACTGCAGCTGTTTTCTGTTGGTTTTTGACTGTAAAGGAGGAAAAAGTTTGTTTTAGCTTCATCACACAGGAAACACCTCAAGTGAGAAAGGACCGGACGGAGGCTTTAGGTGGGGTGTCACTGACGCTGGTATGACGTGTGAGACACCATCTGAACGAAACTTGTTCAGCACTTTCGTTTAAGTGTTTATAAAAAAAATGAAACCATCAAACAAAACTTCAGTTCGTGAACGCATCTCGTTCGGCTGGTGACCAAACAACTCTTCACAAATTTGAAAGGTTATTTTTTGTACTTTTTTTAAGTAGTTCTTTCATCACGTCTGCCATCACAGAACATCAGGGACAGTAATATCCACCTCATTTCACATGCAAAGAAGCAATTAAAAGATGAATGTTCAGGCAGTTTCCTCTGCAGGATCAGGAAAATTATCACCTGCAATCTGACGGCTGAACACGTTTTACACTGTTTGAAATATTCAACCGTGGCTTTATGTAACTGCTTCATTCAGTCGAGTGGAGATACTGTCGAGGTGCAGAAATCCCAGAAGTCAGCCTGCTACATCTTGTATCTTTGGATTAAAAATAAAGTTCTGTGTGATCAACGCCTGGATGCTCAGCAGGAGTTTGTAACCATTCCTTCCTTCCTGCACAGTAATCTGATCACATGCTGATAGTTGTTCTATTTATTCGCTTACGTTTGTTAGCATGCTGCTAATTTTAGTATGTGATCTATTTGATAGGTGACGCGATGGTTTGCCAGCTCATTTAAGACAAAACTCCAGCATAAACACAACTCTGCCATCAATTACACCAACTACAGCAATGAAGCTGCTGCGTCCATCAATGACCTTTAGTGAGCTGCAGGTGGAGACACCCAGTGGACATGAGCTGAACTGCGCCTCAGTATGAGGCTGTAATCATTTGTGTGATCACTCTGCTGATGAAGGTTGAGACAGACTCAAGTCAAGTCCATCACTTTGATTTTTAGTGTTTTAGCATTGGGTGGGAGATGTGATCATTATCCCTAATGTCTAATCTGTAGTGTTTCATTATCTCACTGTCAGTCAGCATTAATATTTCTCCGTCCTCTTCCTCTGCTTAACAAACTCTTAAGCATCTTAAAAGCTTTCATCTTATCTAGGATCTGGTCTGAACTGTCAAATTCTGAGAAAACGTCATTTTTCTAAGAATTTCTCAGTGTTTTGTCACTCACAGCAGCTCTTTGCGTGATTCAATTCAATTCAATATTCCTTTATTCGTCCTGCGAGGGGAAATTCCAAAATATGGCCTTACGACCTTTGATATATTAAGTCTTATGTGAAGACAATTGTTACCCCTCACTCACAGACTGGTTGACCTGGGCAGCTCTCCGGAATGACTCTGAATTTGTGAATGTGAAACAAATCAGTCTTGCAGGAAGCACAGATAGTAACTCTGACCGTTTGTCTTTTCAGCAGCGCTGCAGGACGCAAACGCTGAAATCTCCGTCGTCACAGAGGAGGGAGGAAGCATCACACACGGCTGCCAGTTCTCCTTCTTCTCTGCTCACGGTAAAAAGACAAAGATCTTCTGCAGGGGACAATGTGAAGAAGACGACGTTCTCATCAGAACAACTGCCGACACGGCTCAGGATGGCAGATACAGCATTGAATATGAGGATGGTTTCTTTTCTCCACTTCTCTACGTGAGCATCACAAACCTGACTAAGTCTGACTCTGGATGGTACAGATGTGGTTTGCACACTTGGCTTCTGAATTCAAACAAGGACTTTGAGATCAGAGTCAATGAGGGTGAGTTTCATGAGCCGACAGCTGCTGTTTCAATACGTTCAGTCTGTTTAAAAGTGAGAACTGATGCTTTAAAACCAGCAGCTCATCTGTGAAATATCTGAGAAACTGTCACCTGAATGGACGTTGATTACTGGCTGCATTCAGCTGTTTACCTGCGTTTGTTTTGCAGCTCCGGTCGTTTCCACACCAAACTGGACTCCTGGAGCTTTTTCACCATCGGTCCCATCGGCCTCCAGTCTGACCACAGCACAGAGTTTAATCTCCAGCTCAGGAAGCTCCACACCTCCATCAGCCTCCCCTGAAGCCTCCGAGCAGCCGGAGCAGCAGACGTCAGCTGATGGCCCAGGTACGCTTACATGAGCCAAAAAACTGTGTGCTCTTTTATACATATGCAGTATCTATATGTATGTGCTGTATGTATATGTATATACAGTGTGTATATGTATGTGCTGTACTGTGATCATGCACATTCTGCAAGTGTTCGACTGTGTGGAACTTTTATTTATTGTTGGTTTAAATGGATTTTCCCTTTAAGTCTTGATTTAATGACGTAGCTGATGTCACGTTTGGAGCGATGACACTGCGTGAACCGACCCTCACCTGTCAAACCTCCACAGGTGTGCTGCTGTACGTGGCCCTGACTCTGCTCGTCATGGTCTGTGCCTTATCAGCAGCGGTGCTGATCACCTGCAGGAAGAGCGCCCGCAAACCCAAAGGTGAGGCTACAGAAAACACACACACTACATCACACATACCGGGTGGAGGTTTTCTTTGCATCTGCACTGAACAGACTCTTAAAGCTCTGTCACAACAGGAAGTGGCTACTAGTTGCTACTGTAGCATCAGAGGTTAGCTTGTTTTGTGTCTTACAGCTGCTGCTCACAGTTATTTGCCAATAGACTAAACAAACACACCTGATTGTGTTTTGGTGGAAATGCTTCATCTCTATTGGCTCGTTTAAGTCAGGTGTTCTAATGGCGACTTGCATGTTTTTCAGAGCCTCCTGTGGAAGATGAGCGCATGAACGCCACAGAGGTGAGTTTGAGTGAGCCTGGGACGTCTCAGCGTCGTTAGTGTTTGATAATCCAAAGCAAACCCTGTTCTCCTCCTGCAGCCCGGCCGAGTGTATGAGGAGATCCAGGAGGAGAAGAGACGGAGCGGACCTCCTCCTGGAGAAATATTCACACTTTACTCTCAGGCCACGTTCCCCAAACCGAACGCAGCTGAAGCCACAGATGACTACAGCTTAGTCACCGCAGCCACTTCTCAGACGACCGTGAGTAAAAACTGCATTTAGATTTTAAATATATATATATATATGTGTGTGTGTGTGTGTGTGTGTGTGTGTATAAATAAATAAAATGATAAATATAGGCCCGTGATGATTAATTCTTCAGAACTCTGGATGTTTTTGTTATTATCTTATTAAAACTTAACTTATAAAAACTCTCTGCTGGTTTTCCTCCAGCCTGGAGAGGAGTCCAGTAAGCTCACCTACTCTCAGCCGGATTTTGCAGCATCCTCGCTCACCGGCGCCCCCTGTGGTGATGCAGAGAGCATCGTCTACTCTGTGCCTCGGCCTCAGGAGGCTTCCCCTCCTCTCTACTCCACTGTTACTTCTCAGCCGCTGTAGCTTCGGCGCTGTCGGCGGCAAGAGGTTTGAACGAGAACCTTAAAGGGACAGTTCACCCTGAAATCAGAAATACATTATTTTCCTTTTTCACCTGAAGGACTGTTGATCCGTTTGGATGGTTTTGGTGTGAGGTATCAGCTGTACAAATATCGGCCTTCTTATTCATCATGCACGTCTCACACTTCCTGATTTGCAGTGATGTGATTGGTGGATGCAGTTTGGTAGAAAGTAGTTTTTCAGTTAGATTTTTTTGGTGCTTTGAGCAACACAAACTGAGCAGCAGGCGGCCGATTTCTCAAGAACTCTGCAGCTCACACTGAAACAATATTAACAAGCTATTACAGGAAGCTATTTTGGTGGAAGAAACAAATATTTGCATATTTAATTTTTGTGTTGAGTAACTTTTCTTTTTTGTAACTTTTTACGTTCTTTTTTTTTTTTCAGAATTTTAGCAGAAAAATGACATCATGAGATCAACGACCTGTAAAATGTTTGTTCCTCATCCTTTATCGCTAAGCAATGCTAAAAACTTTATTCCCCAAACTGATGATCGGAAACAAACAGCATCTGTTTGACGAGAAAGAAGGAATCAAACAGGAGCAGAAATGCAGATATTTTTATTGAAAATAAAGTTTACATGAGTTGAACATTGGCAGTTGAAACAGTTTACGGTCTTTTATGTTTTATAAAATATTTTTATAAATATTTTCAGCCACTACGTGTGTTTTGAAGAGAACAAGACAAAAACCCCTCAAAACAACATAAATAATATTTCCACTTCCTGTGAAGCCTCTGCGCGCTTCGTCCACATCGTCCATAAAAAAAACAAATTTAACTTAAAACGTAGAAACAACATTTAGAAATGGAAGACAAACACTTGGTAAATATTTCCCTTTACAGTCTTACAGTAAACTAAATAGGAGATGTGAGCTTTAAATAAAGGTGTCAGGTGAAATTAAATGCTGTGGCACATCACAGGTAAACACACGGAGGAGGAGGAGGAGGAGGAGGAGGAGGAGGAAGGTCAGCTGACAGAATGAAAGCTGCATAGAATCAATATGATGAATCTCTAATGTAGAGAAGATGACTGAGGAGGAGCGTGTGCTGTTTCTGCCCTCAGAGTCTTTTTCCGTCACCTCGTTCTTTAACGGCTTTTGATTTCATCGACTTCCACAAAGGAAACTTTGCTGTTTATTGCCAAAATAAATGTCAAAATGCGACACTGTGAAGTGTCTCAGTGCAAACTGTGGAGCGTGGATTCTTCCTCACTGCGTTCGTCAGAGCAGGAGAGAAAAAACAAAACAAAACAAAAATAGAAACTGAGGCCGAAACGCTCGTCTTTACCTGTTTTAGCCCCTTAACTACAAATTCTGTCCATTTCATATTTCAGATGACTTTTTTTCAGTTTGTGCTGTTGAATTTAAGCTTTCGTTAGCTCGCTGGGCTAATGGAACACAGCAGTCTGTTAGCTAGTCGGGCTAACGGAACACGGCGGTCCGTTAGCTTGCCGGGCTAATGGAACACAGTGGTCTGTTAGCTCGCTTGGCTAACAGAACACAGCAGTCCGGTCCTCTCCCTACTGGCCGATTAGCTATAGAAAAAAAACGAGAACTTTCTTCGTTCATTTCATGTGAAATATCCCAAACCAAACCTGGAATGACTCACTTCTGTTTTGTGCGTCAAAGCCCAAACGCAGCTCGTAAAGTGAAAACCATCGTCTCTCCTGCTCCGATGTTAAAGTGCAGATGAAGCCTCCAAAGACTCCAGAACACAACTAAATCCCTTTAAAACACGAGAAAATAACATCAGCGGAAGAACGTCGACGTGACGTCACGATGAAGAATCTTTTTTAAAGTCCAAACATCAGCGTCAAAGTGTAAAACATGATTCTTCAGCCGGACGGTTTTCAGGAGTAAATACGTTTGAGTGACAGTTTTCAGTACACAAGCACACATTTCACACATTTAAAGTAGAAAAATATTATTACCCCCGTTACTTGATAAAATAAAGATTCAGGATTGTGAAGCAAAAAGGCAAAGTGCAAAAACAACAGAGGCCTGACGGGGAGTGTTTGTGCGGCCCTCCTTCCCCCAACATGGCCGCTAACGGATCAAATGTTTTTACTGCTGAAACGTGGAGAAACCGGCACAAACATCCCGTCAGAGGCCTCTGCTCGGTTCAATGTTTCTCCCTTTATCATACAGTGAAAACAGAATAAATAAGATTCGAGTGAAAAGTAGTTTTTCTAAGGTAGTTCATGATCTAGCTGAGGCTCCTTCACAGTGCAGACAGAACAGAGTCTTTGCAGTCCACCTTAAGAAGCCTCAGAGTGACGCCGGCCTGTTGAACCATCAGAGTGTTTCACAGACTGAGTGATCAATAAAAATAAAGTGATGACTGGAGGAGCCCGCAGTGACGCTTCCTCGAGTCGAGTCGCTGCTGCTGCAGCGGAGACGATGACGGCATGTTTTACGTCGTCATCACCATCATCATCATCGCAGCGACACTGCCCTCTGTGAGCTGCAGTCGGCTCATCATTCACGCCAAACCAGCGATGAGGCAACACGAGAGCGAGGAATAAACAAGAGAGCTGAGGCTGAAGTTGCTGGTTTGAATCCCAGGGACAGACAGGACAGGAGCATCTACTCTTCAGGTGCCCTCGGGCAAGGCACTTAAACATCTACACCTCTGCAGCGGAGCTCAGGCTGCAGCTCCATGTGCTGTCTATGAAGTCTGCTGATGCTGAGAAACGTCATAGAGCTCCGTGAACTCGATAAATAAAGTACGATGGAGCGTAAACGTGTCCGAAAAACGAGCCGAAGCTTTGGAAAGGCGTCAGAGAGAACGGAGGATATGAAACCAGAGCAGCGAGAGGACAAGATATGCAAGACAGAACTGCCGTCGCCACCGTCTCCCGCCTGAATTCATCACCTCAAACTGGATTTCAGTTTACGTTTTGTGGAAAAATATGCTGGATCTTTGCTCGGCTCTGCTGATGTAAGATGCTTTGAATGCAGTTAAATGATTGTCAAACGCACAAAACTCCACACAGCTGCAGAGGATGAAGGTTAAATTTAGGCTAACCTGAAATTAAAAGCACACAGAGGCCTCGAGAAAATACTGTCAATTAGTACATTTCTCCATCCTCCACAATCAGAATCAGGTTTTTTTGGTACGCGTATTAACAGCAAGCGAGACGCAGCTGTCCTCTAATGAATGACGCTAAACAAGTTCAGACTGCAAACATGTCGCGTTTCACGATTCCCCACAACTCTGACAACGACGACTGTAACACAGCATGACTTTCGCATGTCAGACAAGACAAATCTCGGATTACATCCTCGTCAGTTCAACATGTTTCTGCCGAGTTGGATTTGTTTTGGAAAAGGCTGAAACAGCAGAGCTGGTGTGTTCAGACTTAAAGAGGAGGCTTACTGTCTTCAGGTCTGTCTCACAGCAGAGGTCAGACGCCCACATGTCCACTGGAACTGGTTTCCTGGCTGTAATGATTCCTCCTGTTCTTACTGGCTGCTGGATCCTGTCCTTTCAGAATAAAACTTCCTCTCTGTTGAGCTTCAGTGGAAGGACAAGAACAGAGGAAGTGTTCATGTGAGCGTCTGACGGCTGTGTGAAGACAGATCTGGAAAAACGGTGAAGCCGTCCTTTAATCAGGGAACAGGCGCTGTGAAAGTTTGAAACCTGAAAGAAACCTTGTGAAGGCTCGACTGCAGAGAAATGAGAAAGGAGGACTTGAAACTCTCTAAAAATGTCTTTACAGAAGCTCAAATTTAACCAGAATGATTGAAATCTGTCATAAATGTTTCAAGAGATTCTTCAGTCTCTGAAGGAGCCGGTGAGGACAATCCTTTTTAAGCCCACAGGAGAGACAAAGGAAGAAGAAGGAGACAGACTGAGTGATGGGTTTGACCTCCAGTGATCCTCGTGCTGCCGTTGAGCCAGGCATCAATCAAGCTGCTGAACCATCCGTCACAGTGCGTCCTCACTTTGGTGTCAGAGGGAGAAAAGAAGGCGGTGTTGCGTCGCTGTACCGTTGAGCCAGGTGCTGCTGGGCCTGCAGTCGTACTACCATCACAGCGCGGAGGAGCTTTGGTGTCTGACGGCGCCTCGGAGCCTCTGAGCCAGGCAGCGCGAGGATCCGTCCGTTGCAGCGTGGAGCCGGAGGGTGCTGGAGTCCCTGGAGGGAGGCGCGATCGCGGCTACACCTGCTGCTGCTGCACCAGCCGTCGGTAATGAGGCATGACTTTACTCTCCGGGAGGTAGAGCGCCATCTCCAGGGCGACCAGGATGGTGAACTCAAACGATATCAGCTCCCTCCTGCTGATCCTGAAACGCTCCTCCAGCTTCTACAGAGACGCAACGAAACCAGAGACAAAATGCTTTGTGACAACACGTTCTGTTTCAAATTCTCACAAAGGATGATGAAAACTCTGGACTATTACTTTACAGCTGATCGAGTGAAGGACTGATCTGGTTAAATCTGGTTATTAAAGACGGTTAACTGCAGGTGTCGTGAGTGGATTGTTTCACAGTATTAAAACAAGCTCGTCTTCGTCCTCTGTGGACAGACGTTTTGTAAATGACCTAAAGGACTTTTCTTTCACGTCTGCGCTGACGCGTCGCGTTGGTTATCAGCTGACGGACACGCTGACACACGTCTGTGAGACGCACACACTGGCTGACGACAGCAGCTGCACCAGGTGGGATTCAATGACAACGACTCGCTGAGGTCTGATGTTCGCTGTGCGCGAGGAGCTGTGAAGGACAGAGGCTGTCCCGCAGCTCGTTTTGCACCTGCGCAGGTAGATCAGCCTCACAAATACCTGAGCAAGAGTGACGCGGTGTGACAGACAGGCAGAGGTAAAGGCACGCGCGCGCGCGCATGTGTGCGTGTGTGTGTGTGTCTCTTACATCAATGAGGTGTTTGACCTCCTGCTTCTTGAGGTCACTGCTGATCTTAGCAGCCAATAGGATGCAAGCCGCTGACACCAGCTTCCTGTGAAACAACAACAGTGTGAGTGTATGATCACGATAGCCTTCAGCTCAGTGAAATGACACACACACACACACACACACACACACACACACACACACACACACACACACACACACACACACACACACACACACACACACACACACACACACACACACACACACACACACACACACGTCACGGTTAGCAGTCCGTGTGTTGAGGAAACACCAATAACCTCAGATCCATTTTCAAAGACATTCTATTGGCTGACTGTTGGGATCAATAAGCTGAAGGACGCTGAACAGACTCTACACTGTGGACTCAACACAGCAGCATGCTGGGAAAGCGGAGCGGTCCACACCACTGGAAAGACCTCTGAGTCTCTGACCAATCAGATTTCACTCCTGAGGCTTGTCCTGTTAGAACGACTTCAGCTTTCAGTCATCACTGAACTCGTGTGTGTGTGTGTGTGTGTGTGTGTGTGTGTGTGCGTGCATTCACAGCGCAGCCGCACACACACCGCATGCAGCTGACGATCAGACGTTAAAATACCTGTTCTGTTTATTGAGTCGACCTTGCAGCACCAGCTTCTCAAAGTAGACGAACGCCATGGCGATGGTGACGGGCTGCAGGCCGCAGTCCTCCCCGACCGTCCTCATCTCCCTCTTCAGACTGTGAGCGCAGCAAAGACAGTTTAACATCTACGCTGCTACGAAGAACTGGATCATTTTTTTAAGAGTCCACCTCACCTGCGTATCTTGCTGAGGGTGAGTTTAATGTGAGGAAACTTCTCCTTAAACGTCTCGTTCATGTCTTTCTTCAGATCCGACGGTTTGACGTATTCTATCACCGTCGTCTGGAGGAAAAAAGACAGGAGGAAAGTGTCATAAAAGAGGAAGAAAATGGAGAAAACAGAAGAAGAGAGAAGGAAGGTGACCTCTTCCTTACTGTTCATGAAAGGTCAAACAAGAGTCACTGCATGCAAATGAACCTCGTGAGGAAGTAAACAGACAGGGTGTATTTTCTACAGTTTCACTCTGAACACACTGTCACCAATACGGTCAATTCAACACTGATCAGTACTATAAAGGTTCTGTATGAGCAGGTCACGACCTTCAGACATTAAAGATGAATCCTCCATCACACACACAAATTAATACATCTTCATTATTGGAAGCATCTGTGCAGCTCCTGTGTGTAATGGTACATATTCGTACTGTGCTATCAATCTTCAGTGTGTAATAGTACAAAGACACGTCCAGGCAATCACTCTTATACTCTTTTATATATATAATCTACATCGCCTCTATAGTTTAGTTTGTCTTTTTTATTGTAAGTCTTATTTACATTGATCGTGTGGAAAAAACTGGGGGCAGATCATTAACATTTGCTGGTATTAATTGTTGTGCTGGAAACAAAGATAAGATAAAGATCATGTGATGGATCTGAAAATCTACTTAAAAACTGTTGATGGATGGAATGAAATACAGACGGACGAAGACACTTAATCACACAAAATACAGCACAGATCACATGTAGAAATGTCGTACTGGCACTCGTTTACAGACGAGAAGCTGTGTTTGGGTTCCTGATGCGTCTGATGCAAACACACCTGTCCTGATACCTGAGCGATGCTGTTAGCTCACGTGTGACACTTTAAAACCTGCCGTTTCTGATCTGAGTGTGTTTGTAGGTCAGGTCAGAGTTGATACTGTAGGAGGTGGTGTAATGCACACACACGCATGCACACGCACGCACACACACAGATCAGTGACAGAGCAGCTCACCTCAGCAGTAATCTTTTCTGATGGATTAAACTGTGCTGATAAAGTGTGTGTGTGTGTGTTTTAATTCATCTCAGTGGAGGGATGAAATTAAGCTGCTGCCTATAGGATGTGTGTGTGTGTGTGTGTGTGTGTGTGTGTGTGTGTGTGTTTCTTTCTCAGTAGTGATTATTCTGTTCTCCGAGCTCTGTAATCCTCTCTCCTCTGCACTTCTGTCATCTCTTCTTTACTTCCTCTCTGTCTGGTCCTTTATTCTTGTCTCTCAGATTGTGGGAAATTTAAATCATCGTCATCGTTTTGGTCTTCATCTCACACACGTGTAGTTTAACCTCTGGACACAACAGCACCGACGACAATGAACCAGACCAGAGCTGAACGCAAACGAGAGAAACAAACACCGCTGTTACCTGAAGTCATGTGTGTGATGTGCTGATCTGATGACGCGGATCAGATACGACACGCTGTTCCTTATAGAACGACATAATGTGTGAACGGCTGCACTCTGAACGCCGACACACAGCAACAAAGACGCTGAGTTAAAGGTAGAAACAGAGCTGCTGGATGTTTACTGCTGATCTCAAATTACACTGATCATTTTATGCTTTTGAGTCAAACTGGAGGTTTTTAACGTAGCACAACGTCTTACCATGTAGGAGGCGAAGATCAGCACACGCTTGTGTTTCCCACAAGGCCACTGGGGGTCACTGAGGAGGTTCGGGTCGTAGTCTGTCACATCATCCACACCTGGGCAAGACACACACAGACACGTGCACACACAGTCAACTTGTCATCAGTTTCATCATCATCATATTCCACATTTTACACTTGAGTGAATTATCAAGTTTGTCAGCTCTGTCCATGTTTTCTACCCTGTGGAAATTAAAGGGCCCCGCACTGGATTTGTAAGAATATATCCTTGTTCTTGTGACCCACGTCATGCACACGTCAGAAACACACTTTCTGCTTCCTCACCTACAGACGGTCACCAGCATTGTGTCACTGATGCCTTATTGAGACACGGGGGGAGACTGCTAGCCTGGCTCAGCGACAGACATCGCCATCTGTCCCTTCATTTTAGCTTGTGTTCGTGAAGTTAACACACGTAGAAATGGAATAAAAATAGCTCCCACACAGCAGCCGCTTCACCTTTACTTCAGAACTCCTGCGTCACGATGAAGATGACATCCTCATCACTCTGAACAGAACCAAACGATTGGCTGTGCGTGTTTGTGACGAGCTAGCCGGCTAACGTGTAAATACAGCTGCTCTGAGAGCGGAGCCTGAAGAGATTCGTCACAAAGCGACTAAAAATACAAACCTGCCATCAGCGTGCGCACGAACACACACATGCGCAGATGTTCTGTAACTCTGAAACACGCACACGCACACAGCTGTGTTGTCTTAATGAAAGGTTGTGGATTAGAGAGAGAGGTTTAGAGGCTAATACGGGGCTCTGTCACTGTGTGTGTGTGTGTGCGTTTATTGAGAGCAGACACAAGAGACGCAGTGTGTATCTGCATGTGTACACTATACACACATGTTTAAAATATACAACGCTCCAGCACAGCTGCAGCAACTCCGCCCTTTTCTTCCTCTCCTGCATTTCTCTTCTTCTTCATTCCTTCTCTCTCTGCAGCCATGATCACACCTTTAACTCAACTTCCTGTATGAAGTACAGTGTGTGTGTGTGTGTGTGTGTGTGTGTGTGTGTGTGTGTGTTACCCAGGTCCAGCCCCACGGTGCTGTTCAGCCTGCTGGGTGGGCAGCTCCTTCCCGCCATGCTGTGCGTGCTTCTGGACACGGGGATCTGCAGCATCAGGTCGCTGGTAGACGACGGCTTCTGCCTCACCAGGGCGTTCGTGGGGTACAGGAACTGGGCGTACGACACCGACTGGGACAGAGAGAGAGAGAGAGAGAGAGACGAAGGGAGCAGATGAATTTCTAAGATGTGAACAAATGAAAGTGGTCCACATCATAACAGCGTGTGCTTGTGTGTGTCTGAATGTGTGTCAGTGGTTGGGTGTGTGTCTACCCTGCTGTAGGTCTCCAGATGAAAGCCCTCCAGCCCCGGCAGCATCTCCAGGGTGGTGGAGATGTTACCAGAAGAGTGCCTCCTCCTGGGGTGGTTTAACGTGGGGTCACTGGAGAGAGGAGAGGTTAAGGTGAGTATCACCGATCAGAGCTCAACAACACTTCAGAAACATACGCTGTACCGAAAGCTGCTTATTATTGTTCGTGGTGATGGATGTCGCCATATTTTATGACCTCATCGTTCAATAGATTTTGACTTTTGGACTTTACAGCACTCTGGAGTTATTGGAAAATGGATCACACAAGCCGGAAACAATCCAACAAACTGGAATCTAATCCTACAAATATTCTAATATTAATAACATCAGTGTAGTCTAATCTGTCTAGTCTAGTCTGCAACTGGGTGGAAAAATCTGGTTTCAACTGAGTGAATACACATAAATAAAAAAACAACAACAAAAAACTCTAAAAAGAACCTAAACCTTTCTTTGTGGGTTGTAATGTACCCTGCAGCCTCTAGGGGCCGCTACTGGACCTTTAGACTTCCGGTCTAGTGGGAAGAAAAGAGACATTTTCAATATATTATTCCTTCCCTGCTTCCTCCTGCCAGCAGCACTTTAAGGTGATGATAAAGCAACGTGATGCAGGGACTTTCCTGTGAGTGAGAGGTCAAAGGTCACACGTTTTGCTCAACACGCTGAACACTCACTCACACACACACACACACACACACACACACACACACACACACACACACACACACACACACACACACACACACACACACACACACCCCCCCCACAGCATGAACTAAAAGATAAAAGTGGAAGTGTGCTGTGTGAGCTCTGCAGGACATGAAGACCAACCAATGTTTCTTAAGTGTGTGTGTGTATTCATACTGTATGGTGTTTTTCATGTGTGTGTGTGTGTGTGTGTGTTTGTGCGTATGTGTGCACAATGAAAAATAAACAGATGGAGCAAATTTTGTGTGTTTATAATAATCTGTGTATACATAACAGACTATTTTGCCTTGTGTACTGAACACACACACACACACACACACACACACACACACACACACACACACACACACACACACACACACACACACACATTGTGTGTGTGTGCTGTGAGTGTGACATGACGATAAGCATGCACAAGGGCTGCTGCAGATTACCGTGTGTGTGTGTGAACGTGATAGAGAGAAAGAGATTAGGATAAATTTACATAACTGTTACTCTTCATTTTGATCCGTGTGTTCATCCAGTATCTGTGTGTGTGTGTGTGTGTGTGCGTGTGTGTGTGTGTGTGTGTGTGTGCGTGTGTGTGTGTGTGCGTGTGTGTTTGAGTCAGAGAGAACGGGAGGAAAAGATAAGTGTACATTCTGCTTTGTGTTTATTTATAAATGTGTCTACAAAGACCTGAGCGTGTATCTATGAGGAAGTTTATGCGTGATTATGTCAGTGTGTGTGTGTGTGTGTGTGTGTGTGTGTGTGTGTGTGTGTGTGTGTCCTCAGGTCAAATCAGGGGTCTCTGAAGCACATGGGAAAATCATCCCTATCCTCTCCTCCTCCTTGTTTGTTGTTAGTCAGGAGGTGGTCCTGGCAAACAACCCTTCCTCCCCTTCCTCCCTCTCCTCCTCTTCCTCCCCCTCCTCCATAAGCACCTCCTTCCTTTCTCCTTTTTCTTTGTCTCCCGGTGAGATATTCACATCCTCTCCCCCTTCTTTCTGGGTCCGGCTCTCCATCTTGTGCTAAACTCTCTTTCATCCTGCCTGACACTGATGCTAAAGGTGGTGGTGGTGTGTGTGCACGTGCAGGTGTGTGTGTGTGTGTGTGTGTGTGTGTGTTTGTACCTGAGGTAGAAGCTTTCTCCGTAGGGCAGAACAGAGAAGGCAGCACACAGAGATCTCTTCGCACAGATCAGCACGATCCTGAAACACACACATGTGTTTTGTTGTTAGAACATCTGTCCTGTTGACTTAGTTTATTAATCACTGGCGAGCTGCAGCCTTCCTGACCGGACATTTAAAGCCAACAACACAGAAAACAGTCAAAAAGTAACCAAACCGACCTACTTTTAGTTCCATTGATTCGCTGGATTGATTCCCTCCTTCATGCAGGCTGCCGCCGCTTAAATCCAACAATAAACCTGACTGTACGGTCCACAGAGTGGGTCAGGTGAGTCAGCTGTGTTAGCAGTCAGAGCAGCCTCAGGTGAGTTCAGCAGCTACAGTTTATCAGAAAATAAATGCTGCAGCCTCCTGAGAACCAGCAGAGTTCAGAGTTTAACCCTGACGTCAGCTACACCTTCATCCGGAGCAGTGACGGAGTCCACGGTCTGGAGGCTGAAGCGGGTCGTTTCAGACACAGCAGTCTGCTCCATCAGTTGATGGAATAATGAATTAGCACACTGTGGTTTGAACAGATAAACTTTGTGTTTTTATTGCATGTATAACATCTGCACTTTCATCGTGCTGCTCTTGTGGGACAGGAAAAATCTGAACTGAGCTAAACGGATCAGTTCTGGTCACAGCGGTTTGTTCCTGCTTTGACTTTTCCACCTGGTGAGTCTGAACTGTTGTTTTTGACAGACTGCAGCTGTAAAATCTCCACTAAACACAGCGTTTTGAGCAGTCAGGTCAGGTTTATTGTAAGAATCCTGTTTTCCTCAAGTTCCCACTCAATAAAACTGAGCTGAAAACATGTGAGGCGTGGTAGAGCCTGAGAGCGAGCGTGTTTTCACAGGGTGAAAATAAAACCGGCGCTGAGCTCCAACATGAAGCCACCGGATGACGACAACACTCAAAATATGACATTTTAGAAATGAAAGCAAAGGTTTTGACGGGGTAATAATCCACCTCAGCGGGGTCTTTAATGTGTTGGTAACACATTCAGAGATGCTTCTTAACGGTGACATGCTGTGACGAGGTTTCAGTCGAATAAACATGGTGTGTTTGTGTGTTTTCCACTGCGGATCCTCTGGAGTAGAAACCCCTGTGGAGCTCAGACTGGTCTGTGTCTCAGAGGAAAGTGTTTACAGTCATTAAATTTGGCTCAGGAACCAAAGAGACTGGAGGATGATTCACAGTGTGTGAAAACACAAACACACTTATCCCTGAGTTAATCGTGCGCTGATGAATCAGTGTCTTATATACACACTGATGCTGCTCACAGCCATGAGGGGACCTCCATTCATTGACCCTGTGCTTCTCTGACGGCATTAAAACATCACGGCCACAGACGGAGCTCCGCAGGGAGCTGAGGTCGACCACAAAAGTAACATCCAGTCGATCCTGAGACCGTCGGAGCAGCAACAGGAGAAAACGCTCCCAGTTTCAAATTTAGCTAAATCAGCTGAAGACAGCGAGCAGCTCTGCAGTTAATCAGAATACTGGCACAGTTAGCAGTAAAGCTAGTTGTTACGTAACCTGGATTAAGCAATATGAGCAAATAAAAAGGAGCAAACCCTCATCTTAAAACCTGCTGAGGAGGGGTATGTTCAGTTTGGTTGCAGGTAAGGGGGGGGGGGCTTTGACAGGCTAGAACAAACTGTTGAGGCCTCTCGATGGGAAGATATAAAGCAGGTCAAGCTGCCGAGTATCTGCGCTTTCTTAGCACTGTGCGCTTGTTAGCATTTAGCTCAAAGCATCGCTCTGCCTCACACTGAACTCTATAGACGTGGATATTGTTAGTCACTTTTTCTATATAAGGCACAGTGACTCAGAAATTGATTGAAATAATACTTATGGTTATTTTACAGGCGTGACACGATCCTGGTCAAACATACAGCATGTTTTTTTTTAATGAGGATCCACCTGGGTCGAGGATTCGGTGCACTTTAATCCCAAATAGAGAGACGAGTGATGTTTTCATGTGGCAGGATTTCATCATTCAAGGAGGTAGAGCTGTTTTATTGTGTGATTTATTTTTTAAAAGGAGACAAAAAGGGAAATAAATGAAGCGCTGTGGCATTAAATACGCAGCCATCTGCTGGAAAACTGAAAATAAATGTAAGTGCAAGATTTCAGAGTAAATAAATCATTACTACTTTAGTTTGAGCACATCGCTAAAGTCATCCATGAAACATTGACCGTCCTTTTCTGGCCTGCTCCCTATGATGCATGGGAAAGAGAGGAGCGGGAAGTCACCGGGGACTTCGGTGGAAACAGCATCACAACAGGCCTGCTGGAAACGTGACTGCAAGGACTGCGTCCCTCCACACAGCCAGTCATTACCACACATTTCATAACACTGGGGGCACATTATTCCATGGTCACCTTAAAGAAAAACACCAGGCTAACCCCTCTGGGGAGTGGACCCCTGACCCACACTGAGCTATGCTAAGAATGGCCGACGAAAGCCAAATCAAAAGTCAGGCCTCCGGAGATGATTGTGGAAACATCTCTTCATAATAAACTCTGCATCCACGCAGAAAACACTGAGAGGAGAGATAATTCAGTCAGGGCCAGTACAGCGACTGACGGCGACTTTAAGCTGGGGGCATCACACAGGATGTTTGCTCTTAGCTGTGTTTTTCTAACCATTAGCCTACCGAGAAAGTCCTGTCCCATCAGCTGACATGTTGGCGGTGCTTTAGGATCGTTTTTAAAGGGAAAAAAGTCGAGATTTTAGATTTCGTGTTTTACAGACGTGTCCACAGTTTTTTTCCAATACACCAACCATCAACAATCAACAAGAAGCTCCTTTTCTACTGTGTTTTTTAATTTCCTCTTCAGAGTTATTTACACCTAAGTTGTGTTTCTTTCATCAACGAAAATTCTGACTAAATATCGTGACGAAAACGAGACGAGACGCAACGTAAATGCTGGTCATGTGACGATAACTGCAGTTAAATATATAATGCAATATCGTTGGTGAATAAAAATGAGACTAAACATGGTCAACGATATTGCATTATATATTTAATTGCAGTTATCGTCACGTGACCAGCATTTACGTTGCGTCTCGTCTCATTTCTGTCATGTGACAAAGATTCGTTGACGATGATATTTAGTCAAAATTTTTGTTGATGAAAGCAACACTTCATCTAAGTGAAACTGCACCATGAAAAGTTTGCTGCGTTGCCTGCATTCATGGACAACAATCAACAGTTTCTTCTGTGCTGCTTTTACTTACTGACACACAGATTCAGCCTTTTCACTGGTGATCCACAGGGGGATTGAACAGCAGCCATTCTGACGCAGCAGAGCTCCAACAATCACTTCTACAAGCTGCTGTGACGACACGGCGGCTCGACTGAACAAACAACAGCTCTGCTGCCCTTAACCGGATCTATTCTGAAACAATCAGCCGTCAGTCTATTATTATCTGATTAGCCCTATGCTCCTTTGACCCAGAGGTCTGATTAATGCACCCTGCGAGGAAGGACAAACATAGAACACAATAGAGGAAGAAGTGAAGAGAATGAGACTGTCCAGGCTGCAAAAGACAAGCCAGCAGCTCAGAGGAAAGGCTGCACGCCTCTGCAGCTCTGAGCCTGAGGAAGAGTAGAAACATCTGATCAGACACCCGAAAAGCATAAACCTAAGAGACTATAAATAATAAGACCTGACAGGCAAAAACAATGACTCCAGCTCTCTGTATCTTCACACAACCCTCCGATCGTCGTCAGGAGCCTGAGCGGGAGTGGTCGCCCCTGATGACACGGGCCTCAGGTGAATTTCAAAAAGGGGCCATTACTTCCAACAGCGGCCGTTTTTTAACCTCATAGTTTCAAATGTCCCCCTGTCCTTGCCCTGCTGTGCTTACATGTTGTTCTGTAACTGTACACGCTGTGGACAGCAGGGATCAACACGCTGATCAACAGTCTCCACCTGGACAAAGATTTGGCTCGAGCAGTGGAACAATGTGATATGTGCGTCCTTCTACTTTTACTTTTAACTTTATTGTCCCAGAGGGGGAGTATGCTTTGTGGTCAGGTGAAAACTAGAACACTCTTAAACATGAGATACATAAAACTTGCTAAAAAATATGAAACAAATAATGAATTCATGTCCGTAAAGCCTGTTCGTGTCCCACCTGCTTCCTCTCGTGTCGTACTGTTTCATGTTTTTGATGAAGTGGATCTTCTTGGTGTGTCGAGGTCTGGGAGACCCACCAGAGAGATTACGAGTCCTACAGAGAGAGACAGACAGACATAAACACAGATTAACGGTTGGCATCGCTCTCATTTCAGTCACTCATGAATAAAGACGCCAGAGGACACGTTTGTTCTCCATTTGAGTAAAACATACGCACACACTCACACAACTGAAGTAAAATAGAACACAATTAATTACTATGCAAATTACAAAATAGCCTGCTGATTTAAGACACCAAAACTGCTGATCTGTGCGTCACATTATATACCCTCATTACCATGATAAATGTCTTAGCATATTAAAAATAATAAATATGCTTCACTGTGCCTTCATTAACATGCAGGTGAAGGACTGGAGTAACATCCAGTAACTACTGTTTTCTTTGCCATGACTCCGTTAACACAAAGACGTGGAAGGTAACATCGTGAGCAACGCATGCTAATTTCTCTGTTGTTTGCTACAAGAACCAACACGAAAGTCTTCATCTACTCCCACCATCGAAGAAGAGGAGACCCAGAGGATTAACTAAATGAGCCCACAACAACAACAAATGGACTATATACTTTGACGGCCAATACAAAGCAATATTCTTCAAAACTGAAGCCCTGGGATGCATCAACACCGACCTCTAACTTAGAAACTCTAAATTTTGCCATTTTTATGTTGTTTTACTGTTTATTCTGCTGATTAGTCAGTTAAATTGGGAGCTAGCATTCTGCAGCTAATGTGGCTTGTGGCATGTTGGAGCAATGTTGGCATATTTACTATTAGGAGACAGTTCAGAGAAACTGTGTGAACATTACGCCTCACTGGATGTGGGAAACGTTGCTCTCATAGCCAGAGCTAACGTTATCGCCTCAGTTCGTACTACAACAGCTCGGCTGGTTGTGTTGGTACAGGAAAGCCTCCTCTGCTGCGTCGGTATGTGTGTCTGCTGCTACGACATGTACCTGCACCTGATGGACGCGTCCTGAGGTACACTGACTGCTGCGCTCACAGATCAGTGGTTCAGTCCCTGCCCCTGTGGTCTCCATGCTGAAGCATCCATGGACAAGATACTGAAGCCCAACTTGTATGAACTTGTATGTCATCTGCGTTTGAGTGTGTGAGTGAGAGTGATACAATGCTATCGTCGTAAAAAACAAAAGAATACTGTGGCACAAATTCTAGGTCATGCTGCCCACCCCTCGTGTGTGTGTGTGTGTGCGCGTGCACATGTTTCCCTGCGGCTGTCTGCTGAAGGTCAGGTTATGAGCCAGGTTGTGTTGCTGTGTCAACCCTGTGGATTAAAACAGGCTTCGACATGAAACCAGGGCAAGGAGCTCAGCTCACTGACATCACGGCCGTTATGTAACGTTACTGACATTACAGCACAGAGTCACCTACACATGTGCCGACACACTCACACACACACGCACATGCACATGCACATGCACACGCACATGCACATGCACACACAAAGTCAAACTGCGTATTTTGCACATTTCCTGCATTTAATCCACTCTCACATTTCCATACAGGGCTCAGGCATAATCTCAGGGCTCATTGTTCACAAAGCCCTTCAGCACAAACTACATGCAAACGTGCACCAACACCAGACGTTTCTCTCATGCTGTTCTCATGTACAAGAGCCACCCACACAGAAGTGCCTCTAATCAAAAACATTTTCTGTTTCTGTATTTTTTATGTTTTTTTTCTTTCAAAAACAGTGACGGTGTCACTCTGTTGCCACCCTGCAGGAAGCCCCACACCCCCTCTCATCTGAGAGCCAAAGCATGCAGTGCTTCAGTCAGACATTCATATCTGTCCCAGCCAGGTCATACAACATCCACAAAGCCTGTCACAGCTTCACCTTCAGCCATATTTTAATAAACCGAAACAGAAGAAAAATAAACAGATTTTATTGAACTTTTTTTTTTTTTTAGTAAAATCAGAGATATAAAGTGCTCATGCTGCTGTTAGTTATTGACTGATTTATGTATTTTCCATTCTTGTACCTCTGCGCCAGGGTTGGGAAATCATATCAACCAATCATGGTTACTGGTAGCCGATCTGAGGGGAGCGGCAGTAGGTAAAAGTCTGTGTGTCTGTGCTTGGTGCCACAATATCATGGTGTGATATAAGTTATGCATGATGTACATGTGGCTTCAGAGTTCAGGGGTCACATAGTGTCCAATCAGAGACAGTTAGGGTTAAGTTGGCCTACTGCTAATGCTGTCCAGTGATGTTCAATGAAAGTCTTAAAATGTACTCGCAGAAGGTGTCAGTTAACTGGTAATTCCTATGGAGCACAGAGACGGAGGGTGTCAGATCCACGAAGAAGAAGCAGCAAACTGGTCTGAACTAAAGCATTAAAATTCACTCGTCACTGGAGCTGATTAATGGGGCTCAGCGGGCGCACACGTCGCTCCACCAGAAACAGCTCTAAACGCACAGCAGGGTGCAGATCCTAGAGATTATTTTCAGGACATCTCAGTTCTGATAGTATGCAGTGCAGGAAAAAACTGCCTTCAGCAGAGACACAGGACTGTTACACAACTACACACATCAATGAACACACACACATACAATAGACAGGACACAGGCATGCGCGCACACACACACACACACACACACACACACACACACACACACACACACACACACACACACACACACACACACACACACACACACACACACACACACACACACACACAGAGCATCTGTCACTGTTTATTTATGCCTGACCTGCTGATTCCACAACACATGGAATTTAAAACACTTTTATCACTGCTGCTCACTATCTGACACACACACACACACACACACACACACACACACACACACACACACACACACACACACACACAGTACACTGTCTGTACTGAGTACTCCTAATAAATTAGTGAAGTGTATGTTTGAGGGATGAGAGTTAGCTTGTGTGTGTGTGTGTGTGTGTGTGTGTGTGTGTGTGTGTGTGGTGCAGCAGTAACATCTGGGTAGGTCGAGGTCTCCGCCTCCAGTCACGTTGAGTTTCTGGCTTTAACGGGATGTTTTACCCTCCCGGTCCTTTAACATTCCACCCAAAAACACAATTCACACATTTCTGCTGTTTAAGAACGACAAGTGTTTATAAAGGAAACTCCACCCAAATGTGCTTATCTCTTTTAAACAGCCATGCATGATAATGATACACCTTCAGTTTAGTGTCCAATCAGCTGTTTGAATGAATGTAATAATTCAACATACTCACATGACAACATGTGAGTGGTGCTGTCACGACTCGCCACATTTCTAATGCAGCAACAGTAAAGGCTGACTGAGAGTCTGTTTTCCATTTCAGTCTCTTTTTCCTGCTTAAGATTCCTGAACAGCTGCCTGCTGCTTTCTCAGACGTACTGCAGCAGGAGAGCTTTCACTCCACACTCGGGTCGATCTTTGACAAACCCGGCCGGCTGTGGGAGGAGGCGTTCGCTCGGACGCACGTGGACATGATGGTCAGTGTTGAGGTTTATCTTTCTGAGAGGTTTTTACCAGCACTGATCACATCAGCATATCGACATGCAGTGAGGTCTGCTGGACTGTGATGACTGTCACGACCACATGAGTCTGAGTTGTGTTTTGCAGCAAGAGCTAACGTGCTAATGGAAACAGAGCACAGCATCAGCTCAAACACCACATCCTTCAGATATACTCCACGAACACCATGCAGACGATGCCAGCAGTGCCTCGGTATTGAAATATAGATTTGAAGAGCAGATTTTAAAGATGTTGATCAGTCAGCTTCCTCTCCATTAAATAAAGATTAATAGGAAGAATATCAGACTACAACAGTCTCGACTGTCATTTCTTCTGTATTATTAAACCAGTCTATTTCTAATGAGTCTAACTTTAGCATCTACTGTAACCACAGTCACGTGATGGAATCATCTCAGCATTCCATTTCCACGGGAACCATCATTCCGCAGCATTCTGGAATGCTGTGGAATGTTACTATTGTGTGGGAATGGAAAGAGCCCATTGGCCGATGCCCCTGATGGACGATGGTGAGCATGTTTTTGGTCTGTGGGAGGAAGCCGGAGTGCCCGGAGAGAACCCACGCATGCACAGGAAGAACATGCAAACTTCACACAGAAAGGCCCCCGCCCGACCCGGGGATCGATTCCGGCAGTCTTCTTGCTGTGAGGCACGCGCACTACCTGCTTGCACCACCGTGCCGCCCCTTTGTAAAGCCTTTAGCTTGAATTTCATGCATCCTACAAATAAAGTACAATTAATTGTCCTTTCAACCACTTTTGGCTGACTTTCTTCTCATTTTGTGGCGCTATGCTAACAGCTTAGGGCTGGGCGTCCTTTGCGACATCTCAATACTGTTGTCAGTATAAAACCCAAGTTTTTGTAGGATACTTTTTTGATACCTTGCTTTGAGAAATATGAACATGATTCTCTACAAACCTGTGTTCACTAAGCAAAAGAAACAGAAACCACAAGAGAAGAAGCCTCAGACAAATTTAGGATTTAAATCAGGAAATACCTGATAGAGTTACAATTACAACTATCATTAGACAGACGCTTTCATCCAAAGTGACGTACATATGAATTCACACACTGATGGCGCAGCATCCGGGGCAGGTTTGGGGTTCAGTATCTTGCCCAAGGATACTTCGGCACGTGGACTGCCGAGGCCAGGGATCGAACCACTGACCTTCTGATTGGTGGACAACCGCTCTACCTCCTGAGCCACAGCTGCCCCATGATAAAAGAAACACAACAAATCTAATGAGACATTCAAAGACAACTTCAGGTACTTCTTAGGTTCTTTGATCTGAATGCTGCAGACACACCTCGGCCTGTCAGGTGTGTTACGCCGCCCTGCTCATGAGGTAACATGGCAGTGTTATTCAATGCTGCCGTAATGACTGACTCTGTCACCAACTCATCTCATAATTGCCAACTATAAATAACAATTATGATTTAACAACTTGTTTGAATGGACCACAAACTAACCCTGCACACGGTTATGGTTACAATCATAAAGTGTGGCTGACAACAGCACACCGCCACAATAAAGGTCCCTGTTAGTTTTTCTTTAAATTATTTTCTTTGCTTGGAGGCGCCTGAGGAAAACGCTGTGGTCATAAACATCAACATTATCTGGGTGAGAGCACAATAGCTGACTCCAGTTCTCTCCCAGTCTGTCTAAATCTGTCCCAGTATCTGAGCCGTGGATCTGCAGACTCATTATTCCAACAGTCTGACCAGTGGCCCATTTCCATGAGAACCAGCCGGCTACATCTCTGTGGGATGTTGTGGAAAGTTTCCCTTCATGGGAACGGAAAAATCCAGTTAGCAGTTTCCCTCGCTGCTGAGGATGATGATGAGTGTTTAGATAAAGATACATGCTGGCTGCATGTTCACCAACATCCTGAGGGTTCGGGTGAGCGGCATGAACTCCAGTGTCACGCTCCGATGAGACGAGGAGGAGTCTGCACCAGTAAGTCCATCCATCACCCCCCCAGATCATTTCCTAGATACCATTTTGAAAAAGGACATTCAGCCAAAAACAAACTCACGTGTGCACGTTATCTACATTTAGGCTTGGGAAGATTTTCTGAGTATGTGGCTTATTCTGTAAATATTTTTAGCTCTGTGACATTAAACTAAAGGCCAAACAGAGCAGAAAGCTTTCCTCCACCGCAGCCACAGTCAGTTTGATGCTCTTTACCACAGAAACTTCACGTTGAAGCAGATAAGAACGTCAGACTTTCTGGAAATATTTCTGCTGCTGTGCAAAAACAAATAAAAGAATGAATGCATGAATACATGAATAATGAATGAAAAGCGCTGCTGCAGTGAGACGGGGAGCCGGAAGGCCTTCAGTGTCCTGCTGAGCCTCTCGGCGTCTCCACCCACACCTGAAACTTCCTCTGAACACCACAGCATTCTGCCATGAAGTCCAAAAAACTGAAAGCAAAGCACAACTCCATTTCAAACTGAAGATATTTATGTCAGCATGCTGTTTAGCTTGAAGGCCAGACAAGCAAACGTCATGGCTCCTACAAAACACTAGCAGCCATGTTTGTTCTCCCGGGTTAGCTCATCATGTAGCGCCACACAGGTACGTTTTGTCAGGTAATACTGTAGAGACTTGGCATTTGGTGACACGTGTGGTCTTATATGATGGGTGGAGTTATTCAGTCATCCCAACTCACATTTCACTGGATACATTTATGAGATGACATGAGTCATCAAAAACGTTTTTATGATTTACGGGACGACAAAAGAGGGATCTTAACGTAAAAATACTCCAAAATGTGATCAGCGGACGACCTGCTCTACCTCCTGAACCACAGACGCCCCTCTTTCTACTCAAGGTAAAGTAATCCCATTTTTTGCTACTTTAGACTTCTTTGCAATGTATTCTGGAGTACCTTTACTTTTGGTACTTTGAGTAGCATTGTGAAAGCAGGGCTTAGTTAAGTAATCTGAGTACTTCCTTTGCCACTGGTTATTAGTCTTTGTTTACATACTATAGAGCACAGACCGTATGTGTCAGAATGGCAGTGTGACGTGAAATTCAGTCTGAAATGACCTTCAAACACCACAGCTCCATTGAATCACACAGGAAACAGAGATTGTGAGGGTCAGGGCACAGAAGCAGTTAATGGCCTGTTTCTGGGAACTGTAGTGATGGATCTGTCTGGGCCGCAGTCATTTTGTCCAGTTTGAGTCATGAACAACACCAAAGTCACACTATTAATAGCTGCTGTCATTTTAGCTCAAAATAAACCAGAGCAAACACGCTGTCAGAACACTGTACGCTTAAAATAGTATAAAGACAATTTCTGTTGGGTGCTTTTTAGTCTGCACTTCTCAGCTTTCATTCATGTCTCTTTTCTCTGTTCATTTGCTGAATTTTCCATCTCTGGTTATATTTTCTTTCTTCACATAAATCCTCGTTTCGCTCTGTCATATTCTCAGCCTCTTTATTCCATCCGTCTCGACTGTGACTGTCATTCTGTTGTTTATTTCCACAGGCAAAAGTGACTGATCACACGCACAAACTGTCGCCAATATTTTTTAGCTCCTGCTAAATATTTAGCTGTTAGCTTCCACTTCAGGTTTTTCTATTTTTAACATCCAAATGTGCATTAAATAAGAGATAATAATGAGCGTCAGTCAGAATTTTCCGTTCTGTGCTTCCTCCTCATTGTTTGACACATGAAAAACTATTTGTCTTCTACCTGAGGAGGGCTGAATCAAGGGCAACTGGCCGTGGCTGCAGAAACTTGAAAAAGTTTTGCATCTCATCCAAAGGGCTCCTTTAGTTTTGACTGACGGCGGTGAGTCCCCGGTATTTAACCTCTGTGGGGTCGTGATCACGGTCACTGATACTGTTTTGGTCGTCAGAGCTCCTGACTGTGTCACAGCAGTCGTTAGAGCCTTTGGAGTCGCCCGAGGCCAAGTGTGAACGAAAGTGGTTGGAGTTGTCAAATGAGGCCAAGCGTGAATGTTAAGTCTCCTGGGAAGGGACGTAAGGACAGCGCTGGAGGTGATGTCATCGCCTTCCTGTGTTGATTCGGTTCCAGAAATCATCCCTCTTAAAAGACTCGATGATCGGCACCGTATGTTTTAAAAAGCTATGCTCCCGTTTCTTCCAAACTTTCACCTGAAACACTTTTTAAAAGGAGATTATTAAACTGAATTTCTTTGCTGAACATCAGACTCAACGGCTTTACATCAAACTGAAGGGAAAGTTAAAGATGTCCAGCACAAAAACTGAACTCAAACCCAAAAAATGGCTGAGTAAAGTCTTTAAATCAATTCAAGATGCAGATGAAGTCAGATTTCTATCTGACTGACTGGGCTGATCTCTACACACTGACTGTGGGCTGTACTGAACACGTCTCTGCCGTCCGTCTCTGTCCTGCTGTGTCCTCATTCGCCCCCGAGGATCAACGATATTTGCTGTTGTTGTACCTTGATGGACGAGCTGACAGCTGCCTCACATACAGCTTGCACTGATCAGAGACAGAGCGGTTTAGCTCAAAATAGCCTGCGCACACACACACACACACACACGCACCACTGGCTTACATCAACACACCCTGACTTAATCGGTCTCTGCAGATCTCTGGGGACAGAATCAGTATCGACTCTTTGTTTTGGACCTCTCTCTCTGTGCTCGTACTCAGACACCACTGAACTGAGTGTTTGACTGTTTTATGCAGATCCAAAAACACTGTTTCTGTCCACTGCGCTCAAATGATTGAAGAGCGTTTGCGGTGAGTTTAACCCACAGTCAGACGAGTTCACCTGGTCAGTTAACTCTGAACAGAGCCTGAAGCAGCACTACCTTTGCTATGGCTAGCTGTGGTCTGACATGCGTTGAGCAGTGACTTAGAAAGATGGTTAAATCATTGACCAGGACTTGGTTTGTGATGTCCTGTTGTATGATTTGCACAGACACCTGCTGGCCAATGAGAAACAAGTGTTGATCACACTCATGATATTGGTGAGTCTGAAGTTTGTGGGGTCATACACTCTCATACCTCACACTCATACTCACCCTAAACCAATTTTACAGACAGATGGGCTGTCGTTTGTGTAGTTTGAGGGAGGTCATGACTCTTGACCAATCACCTGACGACCTGTTGGATTTTTTGGTATGTCAAAAATTTTAGTCAGCTGTCTTGCAGTTTTGGCTGTTCTTCAGTCAAATTCCCACGACTGCTGTCAAAAGGTCAGTTAGAAACTGCAGTGCATTTGTTTTAATGTCACTGGATGACTGAAACTTCAGTCTTGAGACTTCACTGTGGAACAGAGAGACCATACTGTTGGTTTCCAGCCATCTGCTGCTCCATATTTTTCTCTTTCTTCTTCATTTCCATTCACAGAAGAAACCGATAGTCGAATCTGAAAGTCAAATCTATCAGTCCCACAATTTACAGGGTTTGAGCATCATTCTGATTCTTGGTTTCTGAAAACAGGAACAAAGCACAAAGATAAGACCGCTGTCGGATACTAAAGAGAAGTTCTTGAAACTGTAAATTTCTCTGCTTCTGTACCTCCTTCTGTGTGAGATCACAGAGGCTTTCAAATCTCTCCCTCACACACACACACACACACACACACACACACACACACACACACACACACACACACACACACACACACACACACACACACACACACACACACACACACACACACACACACAGCTTTACTTAAATACCCCCCATACTAAATCTCTGCCACACACGTACACACTTTGTCATTGACCAATCACAAACCATAGATTAAATGTTCTGTTGTCCAAATCCTCATCCACAGAAACACACACACACACACACACACACACACACACACACAGACACAGACACAGACACACACACACACACACACACACACACACACACACACACACACACACACACACACACACACACACACACACACACACACACACAGCAGGCCACAGCGTATAAAGACAGTCTGTCCACACCTTTGACATTGACGGACGGCTGCTGGACGTTCCACAGATTACACTACATGAACCTCTGACTAAGCAACACACACACACACACACACACACAGCAGGCCTGTTGTGCGTCTTACATCACCAGATTAACAGACTCCTCCTGCTTCTTCTCCTGTCGGATTTACTCAAAGAAATCCGTCACTTCTCATGCCTCCTTCTCTCCGTCCTCTTCTTAAAAATTCTCTGTTCACAAAAACCCGAAACAAGGTTCTACCAGGACCCGACTCAAAAGCAGGTTATTCAGAGACAGAAGGGGGGCAGCCAAGTGTCCCGTGATTTCCACGATGCAGAAAACATGGACAGAAATGCAGAATTTGATTGCATTGTTTCAGTGTCTCTCACACACACACACACACACACACACACACACACACACACACACACACACACACACACACACACACACACACACACACACACACACACACACACACACACACACACACGTCGAGGAGTTTGTTGAAGCCTCCTTCAGGAGCTCAACCCCAGCGGCTGAATGCAGAGGCCGATATGAAAAGCTACGTCTGTTTCTGGTCACGCATTGTGAACATGGAGGAACGTGAGCGTCGCCTCCGTCAGACCCACTCATGAATGAAGAAATAACACACAATGTGGAAAAGTTCAAACAGATTTCATGGGGTGTCAGCAGCTCTAACTGTGAGCAGAAAATGTGTGGTTACTGCACACGCCCAGAGTATCTTTGATAGATTAACGCGTATAATCCAGCTCTGCCGATGTGGTTGCCCTCACTCTCTTTATAATCCTAATATGATGTAACCTGGTTAAGGTGTTTATATGACAGACCATCTGATTTAATCTGGTTATAATGGAATTATCACACTTTATGTAAACACAATGTATGAATAGACAATGATAACGAGAAGTGGACTATCCCTTTATCAGCCAGTTGGGGACAGACTCCAGTGATCGTGGACATGACTGGGTGTGGGGGGAGCGTGGTGATGAGCATCTGTCCTCAGAGCAGACCAAAAGTTAACCATCACAACTTAACACATCTAACCCTTACATCCAAGTGTTAACCGCTTAAACAGTCCTTTGAAGGCCTGTCTGAAAGTGAGACTTGGTCCTCACAAAGACAGCTGTTCAAGTACACACACACACACACACAGGAAAAGTCACAGGAAGACTGTGGTGACACATTTAAACCACATTAGCATCAAAAAGACTTCTTGACATCCTTCGAGTGAGACAAATGAATAAACTATGGCGCTCGTCCTGCAGCCTTCACACACAGGGTCACTCTGATGGCGTCTGGCCTTCATCATCAGCTAACATTTCAGCACAATGAAAGACCTGACGGAGAGTCTCAGGGAACAAAAAGCTCAGAGACATCACATATGATCGTTTAAGCAGACACCTGGACTGTTTGACGGCTGATAACGTAACGAGCCCACACACAGCACACGGCCACACCTGCCTGAGCGACTCTCAGCCCTCCTGAAGTCTTCTGCCGTCTCAGTGTGAGTTTAGAAAATAACCTGGAAACGTTTGCGTAGATGAAACGTCACGCTGAAGGTGAAGAGTGGTTTGTGATTTCCCCACATTAGTGAGGACGTGCTCTGTAGGAAAGTCGTACAGACCGAAACAAAGAGAGAAACCGTGTGTGTGTTCAGGGTGTGGAGGGGAGTGAGGTTCAGCTGTGCTTTCACTGGAGAGGCATGCATGTTTAGACACACACACACACACACACACACACACACACACACACACACACACACACACACACACACACACACACACACACACACACACACACACACACAAAAGACATACAGATGATGTCAGGCAGATTACATCTCCTCTTTGGGCTCAGTGTGTGTGTGTGTGTGTGTGTGTGTGTGTGTGTGTGTGTGTGTGTGTGTGTGTGTGTGTGTTTGTCCAGAGGGTGTGTCTAATCAGTGCTCCTGCTGAATCTGATAAGTTTTCTGCTTCAGGCAACAAATTCAGCATGAAGTTTCGGGAACAAAGCAGCTCAGTGCTGCAGCTAACATTCAGTCAGGTCTACATGAGTATGAGGTGTAGCTTGCTGGGCCTAATCGGACAGGTAGGACAGGTACTGTCACAGCGGGAACGCTCACAGCTGTAACTTGACTTCATGACGTCTGAACGTGGAATGAAAAAGCTAAAACTTTGCTGATAAATATGAATGCAGTCATCTGAATGATCAGCCCCAGCCTTCAGGATATCGTGTGTCCGTGTGTGAGGCTGATGAAGAGGAGTGAAGGTGATGAGAAGAAAAAGAAAGTCCAATGACAGAAACAAGAAGACAGAGAGAGAGAGACAGACAGACGGATGGACAAAGTAAGAAAGGCTGATTTAAAACCAGGTCGAGTTTGAACGACCAAACTAAAAGTCTTGTTTGTTTACTGTGTTTACTGTTTACTCTTGGGCAGGGACACCATGAGAAAACATACACACATAAAGAACAAAGAGAGGCGAACACTTTACAGACAAACCAGCTACTGTACACGTGTGTTTTTTCCATCACACCCTGTCGGAAATGACAGGATTTGAACCGTGGACTCTGCAGTTCATGGTCGGCATCTTGGCCCTGAAGCTACTGGGGCCCCCAAAATAAAACCTTATTATCCAGGGGTTAAAGGGCCCCTCTTATACTTACTGTTTGTCAGAGATGTGCCTTCCTGTGGGCTTGAGAGCATAAGCTACACATTTTGAAGCTCAGGGTTTTTAGTATCAGTTGAGTTAAACGTCGCCAGTTTCAGGTTGGGTAGACGTTTGGGTTGTTGTCCGTCCACCTTTGGTTTTATATGGATTACATCAGTAATTTACTCCTGATGGGAAGCTCTAATGCTCTTGCATTAATGTAACGAGTTGCCATTAACTTGAATAAGGTCACTCCACTTCACCTCTGCTCCATGTATGTGTGCAGTGATACAGGCCGGGCAGTCAGGTAATCGTCATCAGAGCACCAGTGAAACTGCTCTGTGTGCAGAGCTTCATGCTGAAAAGGGTCGAGCGATGGTTAAAATTTTCCAGCCTGCCACCGTCAGCCCAACAGCCAGTGACGATATATTCACGCAACATTTTCCTCCGACTGCGACTCTGTCCGACAATAAAACACTTTTGAGAATCTTCGATGAGCTTTGATGCAGAAAACCTGAAAAACATCCAGCAGATGTTGCACATTAACTAAATGAGCTCAGGGAGTTTTCTCAGCCTGATATCGTCAGGAAAAACACAAGTCCTGATTTAAATCAGGGAAAACCCTCATTAGGTCTATGTCACGGACTCCGTGAGGTCATTCAGGAAACTCCTGACCCGTCCAGGAGGAGGTTCAGCCAAACTGACCTGAGTGTCCTCACCTGGCCGACAGGTAGGTTTCCCCTGGCACTGCAACTGACCTGATGCGTCAGTCACAGATTAGCCTGAGACTGATTCAAACAACCTTCAGTCTGTATTTTCATGAAGACACAAAAAATCCTAAAACAGCTGCACAATGCACTTACTTTGCCCCAGCCACAGCCCCGTCCTCATTTCTGTGAAGGGTTAAGTTTTATTTCATGACAGCACATTACATGAGATGGTCCTCTGCTATCTGACACTGTGCAAAACACGTTAAGTACGTTAACATTAGTCAAGTCAAGCTTTGCCACTAAATATCTACTACAATCACTGCTACCAATGTGTATGCTCCAGTCTTAAATACTCCAATTGTCTCTTGATTATTTATTCAGTTCCTCACTTTGACTGTCCAGCAGTTGCTTCATATTCAATTCACAATGATATACATAATAATGTACAGATATTTGGCATTTTTGCACAATCCAAATAGTCTATTCATAGATTTACTTTCTGTCATTTGGCAGAAACTGTGCCAGTGGAAGGTTTATCTGTCTCTGAGAGGACAGCGGAGATCCTGTTAACTAACTCAGAATAGCAGAGTGCAGCGGAAACAACCTGAGCCAAGTCATCATGGGGAATCCTCGGCGTCACGGTCGGTTTGGTCACACAGACTGCGTTCGCACTGCGGCTGAATGAAGCTCAATACAGCCGACACTGCTCAGAGGAGCCATTAATTCTGCAACGCTGACACACAGGCTGATTACCGAGGACTTGAGCTCACATCTTAATTAGAGTGTGGATGCAGTCGGGCTGAGCATAAATCTGAATCAGCAGGTGAAAAATGAAGACACAGACAGGAGGCTGAACTACTTTCCAATACAGAACAAATTTCTACGAAAACTATGATAAGAAGTCTGAGAGTTTGGACGTCACCAACAAAACACCACAGTGAGTCACTGAATGCAGTTGTCATTATCAGTGGAACAAATCTGGCCATAAAAGAGGCGATTTAGGGGGATCTACTGGCAGAAATCGCTGCCTTTTCGGTACCTTAGAATGAGGTCTTTACGTCTGCAGAGGGAGAGTCCACCATGTTTCTACAGAAGCCCAGAGCAGACAAACCAGACGCTGGCTTCAGAGAGGGCAGGGTCAGGTGAGGTGTTTTCAGTTGTTTGCAGTCTGCATCCTCACTGCTAGATGCCACCAAACCCGACACGCTGGACCTCTAAAGCGTAAGTGTGCTGATTTCACAGGTCGGAGTCTGTTTACAGGTGTTGATCAGTACCTCTGCACGCGTGAATTAAGTCCTAAAGCTTTTTGTGGCTCCAGGAGGAGCTGCATGGAGTCTAATGCTGCCTCAAGTGATGTCACTTGAGTTAGCGAAGTTAGAAAGAAATGAACTTGCCGGGCCTCTGTAGACCACTGCTCATCTCTGCTTGAGGCTTGCAGCTCAAAGCTACATTAGCCACTGCTAGCATGACATACCCGAATCTCCAACCATACTAAAAAACTCTGTCAAGTCTGACCTGCTCACAAACTCTAATCTAATTATTTTAAGCACCTGTTCAAAAATACGTTCCTGGTAAAGAAAAACACCACATAACATTAGGAAAAAAAGCAGCTGTGACATCACTGGTTCACTTCACCTTGAGTTTTAGTCAATGCGGCGTTTCTGGTATCAGTTGCATTTTTTCAGTCACAACAGGGCGCTAACTCAGTTTTTAGAGCCACAGCACGGTCTTGTGTTATCTTACATAAAAAAGCTTCCAAATAGTTCCAGACGTGTGGCGCAAAGACATTTTCAGTCGGCAGGTCAGTGCCTGGTATCAGCAGCTATCCTGATCCGAGGTATCTGAATGTGTGTCGTGGGAGAAAAGGTTTGAGTCACGCATCCCCACAGTCTTAGTCTCGGTACAACACACACACAGCAACACACACATGATAGGACTGGCAGGAAACCAAACTCACACTGACAGGTTGCTCCAAACACCCACTGGAAAAAAAGCTCAATCATCTCTTTTCTAATGCCGCCTCACCATCACGGATTGCGGGTCGCTAACACACTCTGTGACACGCTCTGTGTCTCTGCCCCTGGACGTTTATCTTTGTGAAGACCAGTCACTCAGAATGAGGAGATTCACATCCCACCTTTTTCTCTGAGCTTTTCTCAGAACTGTGAGTCAGGTTTAGGCCAAATCCAGAGTAAGGATTGAGTTTAGGCTTGGAATTTGTACGACTGCTCAGGTCTGGGAAATGCAGTACGTCACTGCGCCCTCGCTCTGAGTGCAGTGTAAACATGTGTGAGTGCTTGAGGCTGTTGTTGTTTTTAGCCAAACTCATGAATGTTTAACGTCCAGTTTAGTAGAAACATCTCATTGGCCCAAATTCTCCGATCAGACACGTCACAACAGCAGAAAACATCCTGTCGGCCTCCTGAACTGTGAATTCTCTGGTTTCTCTCTCCAGCACGTCCCTCATGCATGAAACCATTACATAACACCACCCAGCTTCTTGTAAAGTAAGAAACCTGGGAAATGATGCTAACTTCGCTCTTCTGCTCCCATTTTAAAATGCACCGACACGTCACACTAAAACATGCAGGTGACAACGCTGAAGCTTGCGCAGAAGCTGAACATCTCTTTGGACGCAGTGAAGGTGAGGACTAAAACTGCAATCACAAGTTCAGCAGCCGAAGTGTGGACATTCCCAGCCAAGCGTCCTCACTCACTGTGTACGAGAGCGTCTGTTAAACAGCTAAACTGCTGATTCGTGTCAGTGTGTGTGCTCATGAGCAGGCTAATGAAGCAGTTGGCTGGCTGGTTAGCTGGCTGGCAGGACTTCACACACTGAGCCTCGTCACAGACAGAGAGGCCAAACAGAGCCTGACGGATGATCGCATCTGACGACGGCCAACTTCATCACACCAGGAGGCGTGGTAGGTGAGGAGGAGGCTGCTTTTAAAACAGCCACCTCAGCCCCAGCGAGCGCAGGAAACTCAATATTAATGTGTTCAGAAGCTGCAGGAGCGGATTTAGACAAAACGTCCCAAATCACTTTGACTCAAGTATTTCAGCATCAATAAAAGACCACTGTGTAGGACTGAGAGGGAACTATGGGCAAAATGTGGAATATAATACTCAGAAGTATGTTTCATTAGTGTATAATCATCCAACATGTCGCACCACCATGTTCTACGGTAGCCCAGCACGGACAAACCAAACACTGGCTCTAGGGAGGACCTTTCACTTGATTTTTTAATAAGTTACTCAGTTCAACCTTCACACAACTGAATTAGAGAATTTGTTTGTCTCTCAGGACATTAACAGAAATTAAGGCTGCAACTAAAGATAGTTCGATACCGATCGATCAATCTGGCGAGTATGTTCTCGGCAAACTGATCAATCACTTTGTAAAATGTTGGAAAATAGTGAAAAACATCTTTTATAACTTCCCACCTCCTGGGTTTATGTGTTAGAATGGTATGTTTTGTCCAGCCAACAGTCCAAAGCCGAAAGATATTCAGTTTTCTATTATCTGTGACAAAGGAAAGCAGCTGATCATCACACTGGAGGAGCTAAAAACAGCAAATGTGTGGCCTAAACTGAAATGCTGCACATTCTAAAATGTGATGATTTGCTGCTTTTCTCACTGTCATATCCCTGTAAATTGAATATCTTAAATATATTTGGAGGCTGCACGGTGGCGCAGCAGGTAGTGCGCGTGCCTCACAGCAAGAAGGTTGCCGGTTCGATCCCCGGGTCAGGCGGGGCCTTTCTGTGTGAAGTTTGCATGTTCTTCCCGTGCATGCGTGGGTTCTCTCCGGGTACTCCGGCTTCCTCCCACAGACCAAAAACATGCTCATTAGGTTAATTGATGACTCTAAATTGTCCGTAGGTGTGAGTGTGAGTGTGAATGGTTGTTTGTCCTTACATGTGGCCCTGCAATCGGCTGGCGACCGGTTAAGGGTGTACCCCGCCTCTCGCCCATTGTAGCTGGGATAGGCTCCAGCCCCCCGCAACCCCGAAAGGGATAGGCGGTATAGATAATGGATGGATGGATGGAAATATATTTGGGTTTTGGACTGTTGGGTGGACAAAATAAGCATTTTGAAAACATCAATTTACTTTAAAAACTTTAAAAGAACCTCACATTGCAAAGTCGACGCGTCACAAACTGATATCCGGTGTGTAAATTACAATCCTCAGTGCAAACACTGACAACAACAACCATGTTGGCATGAAGCGTAATGAAATTGTCCGTGTGCAGCATCACAGCACACAAACAAAATGAAGCCTCGCTCAGCGGGAGCTGTGGATGACGGCTGGTGGCTGGTGCAGCGGGCTGACTGATGAGCTCTTATCCGCTGGTAATGTCCCAGCCTGTTGTTAGGTGTAAATAGGTTAAGCTGTGTTTATCGCTGCAGGGCTGACATTCTCCGGGTCTGATATGCTGCCAACATGGTGACGAGGCTGATCCATCCATCAGCACTCACACAAGCACAGCATGAGTAAGCTTCATGCACACACACTCTGCCCCTCACTTCCTTATAAGACCACATTCAGACAGTAAGTAAGAAAATTCATGTCTTACTCTTTTTCTGCTGCATCTTTCTGTCCTCAACTCGTCTGTCTCTGTCTGCATTTCTGAATTTGTCCCTCTCTCAGCACAGACAATCCAAACTAATCCTAAGTAACAGGAATAAAAAGCCAGATGAAAATGCTTCTGGGTTACTGTGCCACAGAAAACAGCTTGACTTCATGACGTCTGCTCGTGGTTTTAACCGTCCTCGGGTTCACTTCCCCTCTGCAAAGCCACCAGCTACAACTCTTAAAAACATGTTTCCAATTACACTGCAACCTGAGAATAAACCCATGGTTGGACCTCTTTAGATATTCATTAATTTCATAAGAGATACCAAAAATCTTAAAGTTCAAAAGGAAGGTTGAGTCAGAGGTTTAAAAGGGGATTCAAACCCTCGACCTGCAGATACTGTTCAGTTCAAATATAATAGATATAACTATCAATACGGATGTTGTATTTATTGTATATATAATAACCTTAGAGAGGGATGTGAAGGTATTGAGAAAACTAAAACTAATTCAAAGGAAACCTAAGAAAAATACATGAAAACTGTACAGTGTATCTGTATCAGTAAATTAGCAAGTCTTTTTTGAAGTATTGGTACTGATTCCAGATGTTTTGAAGATTTCTCAGTATGAGGATGTTGTAATCTGGTTATCCTTGGGTTTTGGACTGCGTGTCAGACATAAACAATTCGAGGACGTCGTCTTGGGAAAGGAGATTTTCTTCTTTTCTGCCATTTGGCTATGTTAATTAAACATTAAAATAACTGTTGGTTGGACTTTGTTAACCAAGTCCACAATGAAATCAAGATTAAATGAGACATCTCTTCAGCATAAGCAAACAAACCCAACAGTTTTCCACACCTGTGGACACAATCTAGTATTTTATACCGTGGTACCACATTCATACCCTCTGTGCTTAAGCGAGGACAGCAGGCAGCACAGTCACCTTCAACAAAAGGCTGACATGGACATCTGAAATTGTCTTGTAGCTGCTAAGGAATAGAGGTGCTCCTGGACTTTATGTAATGCACACCACCGCCTCCCAATGTCAAGTGGCATTAGTCATGTAATTTTAAGATGCTGTTCTGAGGAGCAGTCACCTGAGCCTGTGTGGGCTGTAAGACATGACTCAGTACACTTACATGCCTGCAGCAAACGGTCTGAGTTCAGTCTCACCTCCAGGCAGGGAGGAAGCAGAAACAGAGAAACGTTGCATCACGACCAGTGACACACCAGCGACAACATGACCCTGAATTTCACTGAGACCACACCGCAAACCCGAAAGGGAACCAGGGGCTCATTAAAGCTTACAGTCCGGAGTCAGGCCGTCCCTCAGCTTGTGTGTACAGTGTGGACACTCCGATCCAAAGTTAAACTGGACCACACAGTCCACCTACAGCATACCTGTGGACAAGTGTGATCCAATGACGACATTCTCCTCCCACAAACTTTCAGGTAACATCGAGCTAACCGCGAAGCTTCAAGGGGCCACGGATTCAGCAGACACAAGAACAAAAACAAGCCGTGTCTCTCACCTTTGTCGGGGCTCTGAGGACACCGAGTTGCAGCTCTGAACTGACAACAGTGTGGAAGACTTCCGCGGTCCCAGCGGCGACGGCAGCAGGCTGGTGTTTGACGGGGACGGAGAGAGCAGGTTACTGTTCCCCGGCGAGGGGAACGAGCCTCTGCGACACTCCAGCAGCACCTCCGCGCTCCCCACGTCGTTGAACCCGGTGTCCGACGGCAGGACGAGGATGGGCGGTACGGTGAGGAGTCCCGTCCTCGGTGGCAGGGGGGGATTGACGTTCCCGCAGCTCGCGGACCCTGTTAAGCTGGAGAATGTCCCGTAGCTGCTGTTGTTACCCAGCCCTGGGCATAACCCGGCCGCCGCTGCCGCAGAGCCGGAGTCGGCTCCCTCCAAGTCGGTATCTTTGTGTTCATTCTCGGCTGAATTACTCTGGACTGGCCGTCCGTCCAGAGAGATGTTACTGAGAAACAAAAGCGCAGCTTGTCTCCGGCGAGAGTTCTCCCGGTTCCTCCGACTGTGTTCCCTGTTACTATGCGGTTTTTTGCCGCTAACGGCGGCCGATATGGCAACGCTGTGCTGACCGCAGGCAGCAGCCGCCGCCATGGTCTCTGTCCCACTGAGGAAGTCAACTGGAGGATCAGCTCGAGACCTGCAACTGTCAAATCTCTTTTACCCGGCGCGAGACAGCTTTACGCCTTCCTCAGCTCTCATTCGCCCAGACGGCAAAACGTAATGACGTATGGCTTTGCAACCGTCGGGGAGGCGTTAGCCACGCTGTAAACCACACTGTTACACAAATGTAAATATACTGGCTGTACATGGCAGAATAGGCTACCACAAATATTTGAATTAATAATTATAAAGCACTGTCATTATAACCACACAATTTTTTACCACTTCTTTTGTCGTTGCGCTCAACTTCTTCCTGAAAAAACTTTTTTTTTTTTTTTTTTTTTTTTAATTGCTGTAATAAGTAGTATACAAGTAGCATGTGCAGTAGAAGTAGTTTAAAGTAGTAGTTTTAAGTCTTTTTCACATTGGAAAGTCAGGATGTGGATGCTTGTTTTTTTTTTTGTTTGTTTCTTCAGTAATTTCTAGAAGTCTAACTGAGCTTGTCTGCTTATTTGACGTGTGTTACAAATTGCATTCATCTGTGTTTGGAAAATCGCTGATGAATGCGATGTGTGGTTTTAATTATGGTTGTGTGGTTTTAAATGTGTGGTTTTAATTATGGTTTAGATGTGTTGTTATGGTGACTAGTTGGGAACTCGTGGTCTGCATTCATTTGCCTGTGCATTGTGTTAATTCACTGTAACTCTCTGTTGTTGGTGGTGTCCACTGGTGGCTGATAAAAATGAGCTTTTAATCATCATACAGTGAAATCAATGTCTTAAGTTTTTTTTACTTTTAAATTATCAATAGTAAATAATTTAAAGATCCCTACCCCATCATTATGCAACAAAAGGCACACTATGGATCCATATTCTGATTTAATTTTATGCATTTTCTTCTCTTTTCCTTTTTTATTTTATTTAGGTGGTATTACTTTTCTCTCAATATCTTCTGCAGTGTCTGCATAATTCCTTTGTGCATCTGTGGAATATCAGGGCTGCTGAGGCTCTATCTGAGCTGTCACTGCAGCTCTACCTGACAGCGGCTTTGATTGGCTGTTGGCACTTTGTTATGAAACCTCAGTGGATTTCTGCACTGATCCCTGCAGTGACACCAACACCGGGCAGAGTGGCACCTGGCCAGCTCAGCAGGATGACCACACTGTGTAGTATGACTGTTAGCCTGCTAAATATAACCTGTAGGACACACCACAGTGTAATCCTTGCAGGCCGGGAGTCTGTTATTGTGCCCTCACCCCCTAATCCCCTACATCTGCAGAGCAACAAATGAACTACAACTGACCCTGAGGCTCAGATGGTGCAACAGCAGGATGGAAATCCAACACTGACATCACTTATTTCTGCTTGATCTGTCCAAAAGTCCATTTTTGCGTTTGTATGATGTCATATCTTATCATAGATTATAATGTGCTTGTTGTCTATGTGAAGGAGCTGGGTGGGGGCTCAACCATTATGAGGCTAAAGTAATATTTTTTGTTATCTATGAAAATTAAACACAAATAAGAAATGTGCTGAGTGTGTTATACTGTAGCAGGAAGTAGAAAGTAATATTTGGAGTGGACTGATACAGTCAACAGTGATCCATGGTAATGCGAGGCGGCATGTTAGAAGCAGAGGAAGGGATTGTGTGATTGTTTGTGTGCGTGTGTGTGTGTGTGTGTGTGTGTGTGTGTGTGTGTGTGTGTGTGTGTCAGTAGGATGATGATAATGATATGACAGTAAATGCCGCCACATGGATGATTGCAGAGGTTACAGAGGTGTAATCCGATGATGAGGATCAAGTTTATACAATGTCTGCTGCTGCTGCTGCTGACACACACACACACACACACACACACACACACACACACACACACACACACACACACACACACACACGGATGATTTACATCATGGGGACCTGCATTTTTTTCCCATAAGGAAGGCGAATCCCCACAATGTGACTGTGTGTAATGAGTAATGCATACAGCCCCCCCCCCCCCACACACACACATACCCAGAGTTAAACTGGTAGAAATGACCTCAGAGTTTATCTCCTGATAACAGAAGCGAACATTATGTCATTTCCTGGTTTCCTGGTTCCTCCATTTTGACTGATATGAACTCTAATCATGACCTCTGACCTTTGGAAGCAGAACAAGAAGTCGTGAAATTATTGCTGTTGGCCTGCAGTGAGCCCCAACATGATGTCCTCCTCCACCAGAAAAGAGAGCTTTTCATTATCTTCCAGGCTCGTGAAGGCTTGAAAAGCTTTGTGAAAACCCGTTGAAGTATTTTGATCGTCTGGGATGTTTATTGTAAACCTCGCTGTTTCAGCCTGGTGATGGAGGTGATCTCTGCCTCCCTCTGTCTCTCTCTGTAACACCCAGTCCTCTTCATGCAGCTGTCCCATTTGAATCATTGTGTTTTTGTCTTTATCATTAAATTTGCCTGCATCTGTCCAGTCCAGAGATGAGACACCAGCCTTTGGGTCACCTCTGGTACGTTCACATAACGTGTTTCATTGCTCTGCTCGCTGCGAAACAAATGCACACAGTGTCGGTCTGTTACGTAACGAGAGCGAGGAGATGACTCGGCTGAGGCCCACGGCTGCGCTGACTCTCTCTCTGATGTTCAGTGAGGCTGGCAGAGGAGAAGACCGTGGGGCAGAGAAGCGGTGCATCATGGGAAGGTCATGACGCTGCCGCCAGGATAACGGGTCAATACGAGAGAGGGAGAAAGAGAAAGAGAGAGAGAGAGAGAGAGAGAGAGAGATTTTCGAGAGATTTTCGAGAGATTTTCGAGAGATTTTTGAGAGATTTTCATTAATTACTGTAACATTCAGCTATTAAACTCCTGCTAACTCAAGTTATCTTTGATACTTAATTATTGATTTATTTATGACTTCATGGTACATCCATCCATCCATCTATCTATCTTGTTATTATTAGTTATTAAAAACAATCATTTCTTCCTTATCAAGGCGCCTTTAGCTCAGCAGCAGGGATGTAAATCAGCTCTTTTATCCTCAGTTGCCCCCATGTGGTGATTATTAGGTATTACACTCCCTCCAGAAGAAAACACTGTCAAAAATGTAGAAACTGGTGGACAGTAATGGTTTTGAAAATATCCAACTTTTCTTTTTGTGTCTTTTACAATGTTTAGACATTCAGACTTCATTCATTTCAGATCATTTTGGCTGACAGATGTCAACATAGAAACTCTGATCATGGCCTTTGGATGGTGAAGCCTGAAGGACAAAACTGTCCCGCTCTGTCTGGAAATGTCTGCTCTTCCTTTTTTTGTGTTTTATTATGATCAGTTTAAGATTTCTGTTTTAAATAATAACCACAGGCAGTAAATTCTGTTTCATTCATGTTTATTCTTTAGTGTTTTCACTTTCATTTTGGCAGCAGTGATGCATTTTAAAACATTTGCATTGTTTAATCCTAGTTTGAAGTTTTTTTTAAATTGCACTGTAACTCATGAATTAAACAGCTTTGGTTTTCTATGGAACACCTTTCTTTTCAAAGGCTGTCAGACAGTTTATATTTACCATTTACTTGTCTAGCAAAGGAGAGAAGGTGACGTGCTGCTCAGGTGATTCAAAGTTCAAACAGTGCCTGAATTGAAGGAGGAATGAAGCCCTTTTCTCCGTTTCCCTCCTTCAGAGGTAGTAGTCTTCCTCCTCGATGTCTCCGTGTGTGTCCTGGAAGCCGAGCGCCTGGATGTCGTGGGTGATGTCGGTGATGCGTCGGTTGAACTCCTGAGATCCTGAGGCCAGAGAGCAGTTGTCATACCTGCTGGGGAAACAACAGATAATCAAATTGTTGCCTTATTTCTCACTTCCTGTGTTTTCAAATGTGCAAGTGAGAATGAAGTTGATTCGCATTGATTTGCATCAAAATCTAAGAAACGTCTATAATAACGTCAGTAAACATCATTCCATCCTCAAAAACCTGAACCAAAAGCTTTTGACAAACACAAAAATAGTGCCATCACTTCTTACAGATTTCATGTGCATACATTTAAGAGAGCGATATTCTATAGAGTATTTGAAGCTGTTCATGGATAGAAAACGACACAGCAACGTTAACCACAATGATAAACATCCTAATACTGCACACAAGCTGCCGACAGAAAAACACTGCAAGCTGAATAAATATCAAAATCATTGGCATGATTACAATTCACTCAAGTATTGTACTTAACTGCAAGTCCAAGGTGCTTTTACTTTGCTCGAGTATTTCCATTTCATGCGACTTTGTACTTGTACTGCACTTCATCACAGAGGCAAATATAAAACTTTTGACTCCACTACATTTATCTAACAGCTGTAGTAGTTACTCTTCAGATTATCTCCAGATGTGCTGATGTTGAATGTTTGTGACAAACTGAAGGATGAAGTGTTTCCTTATGTCTAGAGAAACTTCTCCTCCTCCTTCAGCTTTTCAATGCAGAGGAGTATTTTCACAGTGTGGTATCAGTACTTTTACTGAACTAAACTTTCTTTTAAATAACTTTTCAGTAAAACTCTTTATCTTTTGTTGCTGATGTAAAATTCCTAAATAAAATGATGCACATGTGACTGCAGTAAGATGTGCTGGTGTTTGTTTTTTTCATGAATGAATGAATGAAAGCAGTGTGATATCCTTCAACCACAGGCTGGTGTTCTTCAGTTTGATTAAAAACCAACTAAATGCATCACATCAGTAAGATCTGATGGACTGTGAGACCTCTAGAAACAACGTAACCTCACACAATAAGACCTGAGTTTCAAAGCCGGCTTTGAGACATTCGCACCGTCCTGACCTACATACCCTCTCATGGCCGTCGCCGACATGTTGCTCATGCTGCGTTTGATGCGTCCGAAGCTGTCAGTTAAAATCCCCCCCTCCCGGATCCCAATGCTCTCCAGGAAACTCTCAAACACCCCAACGTCCTTGTCTGGGATGAACGGCCGCATGCCTGGGACACAAAGGGAACGAGTCAGGCGTTCAAGAGAGGTGAAAAGACTTTCTTACGTCTGCATTGTGTTTACTTTTTATCAGACAGCAAAAACATGCGTAATATGAGCCGACGAAGGATGGAAATCTCTATTATTGCTGCACATTTTTAGAAATGGAGCACAGTCTGAGGACACATTTAGAGCTGCAGCAGTTAGTCAATTCATCGATTAATTGATTGAAAGAAAAAAGCTGCCAACTATTTTGATAATTACTTAATTGTTTCAGACATTTTTCAAGCTGAAAACG